>NC_085140.1:351187255-351487255 GCF_024139115.2 Armigeres subalbatus | reverse complement strand
AACTGGTGGTCCAAAATTCCTCCCTTACCCTACATCCACCGTTTTCGGGTTCTATATAAACGGAAACTGGGAAAAATTATTTAGGCCAATTTCAATATTTTAGCCATATATCTCTGTATAATATCTCTGTAAATCCACTTAAAACTAATGAGTTAACCGCTGGTTTTGTTTATATAGATTTTATATAGAAGAAGAAGAAAAAGGGTCATACAAACTCTCATTGAATTTAAGACATGAAAATCTGGGCCCAATTTCCTGAACGAAATAATTACAGAGGTGTATTTTCCCATATATTTCGGCCGAATCCCCCAAATCAACTTCAAATCAAATGCGCCAGATTATGCAACAACCGATCAGGCTGAAATTTTCAGAGAGTGATTTTCTTACCCAAAGGCAAAATCCTGGGGGGTGCCCCGTAGAATCCGACGACTTTTTTCTCTCCATACTAGGCTGGGCCAGTCTACTGTAGATCGCAAGTTCTGAACACCTGAATAATTTGGATGACTCAGGATACCCTACACCCAAACCCCAAAAATATTTGAAAATCAGCCATACACCGTTTCACTTGTAAAATGTCAATATATTTGTTGTTAATTATTCTAAACATAAGAATTTTCCATATTAGCATTTCCATTTCAAATATATCGCTTCCACTAGGAATGGTCATCGAACATGTGATACTATTATTTCTGATTCCCACCGACAGCAAATCTTCTTAGCGATGTCATGAGCAGCTTGCACTTGTCCGTTTCAAGGTTCAATAACGATTCAGAGCCAAACTCTTGACAGCAGAAGCAGAATAGTAGCAACGCTGACCATACCTTCCATATTTCAATTTGTTCTATGAGTTCAAATATCGATACGTGCGGATCCACCAAAATCTCATTTACAAACTAACACCTTCTGCTAGGCAGTGTGTCCATGTGGCCACTCTCATTTTCCGAATGCGACAAAATCCGACCACCGATGGACACTCGGGGAAATCAATTGAGGCATAAACTGACGCAATTGCAACTCACATGGTTAGAGGAACAAGCCAACCAATTGCTAATTGCCAACATCGTATTGTCTGCTGGCTGTGAACCGGGCCCTCGGTCGTCGCAACGCTTCATAGATTCAACGACACCGTTCGTCGGAGTGGTGATGATGCAATCTGTGTGGAAATCAGCTTTCGGCGGATGGAATTTTCGCAACAAACACATGACTGCAGCGGGATTTCCGAGCCCGAAAATGCGCTAATCATTACACTACTGTCGAATGGTAACGCTGTTCACTTGTTCGGTACCAGTGCAGTGGTCACTGTGCCATCACCTACCCTGAGGCTTAAATTGCGTTGTCAACAATAGTCTGCTGGTGGATTGGCTGCCCGTCCGATATCGCTTCTGACCTGGTCCTCCTGGCCGGGTCGGAACAGACTGTTTTCGGCAAACTAGCGCAATTCTCGTTACGATTATTGCCGGGGCACATTATCCTCAGCAGCAGTGGTAAACACGAAAAGGAATGTGATAGGGGCCACATCTGTAGTTTCACTGCTCCCGCGGGGTATCATTTATTAATGCTTACATTATATTTCCATTTGTGAAGTTGGAATGGCGAATGAAAAGCGAAACCTTTTTGTAAGTTTTCAAGTGATGGAGGCAATTTTGTGGCTTTTACAACTTTGTTTTTAAATCATAGATACTTTACTTTTACTATACTTGGTTGTTGGCTTGTAGTTTCCTGCATGAATGTGAAGGATTTTTCGTTTTATGGATATTTCCATAAGGTGTTGATCAATTTGTATCATTGTAAGTTTATCTATGCTTTTATGGCTGAAAATAATGAAGCGGGCTTGGTAGTCATATGGCTACTGCTTCTGCCTCATACGCAGGAGGTCGTGGGTTCAATCCCAGGTCCGTTCCATTCTCCTACTTTGTATCTTTCTCTTTATTTCTCATGTTCTAGCAATCGCTAGAACTGGAAATGGACTTCCATACCGTTTCCATTACTATTCCTATACCTTCAACTTGAGTATTCTAACAGTAATCTGCTAGAATTGGAAATGAACTATAGAGCTCGTTTCCTACATCCAATTAGAAATTCCATCAGTTACCTTCTCCTATCTATCACATTGGCAGCTCGTTAACCAAGACGAACCTCTGCCTCTCCAACCTAACCCAGAAATTCCAACAAATTCCGCATGAACTCGTGGCAAGTGCAGAGGTATATTCGGCTTGCAGTGGGCGAGTGATTGCATCATCATTTCCTCCCCTTCCCTACATTGACTTGCATTCTGACGTGGCAGGCGCCAGTATGACCTAACAAATGAGATCACCAGTCCTTGTACATTGAAGATGTGCGCTAGTCCCAAGCAAACATCTGTTGGTTCCCTGTGCAAGGATCTGGTCATAATGGAGTAGCAACTACGAGCAGTCAATCAAGCTCAAGCTTTTATGGCTGAAAATAATATGTACCTATTTATTGATATCACAGAACCTATTTTAAGATTGCTTACACTACATCTTAGGTAATTTTTGACACAGTAGGCTGGTCATAAATATTTGAAAAGATTCACACTTACGGAAACAATAAAATCATATTCTATCGTGATAAATAAAGCATTATATTTTTCCTGTCATGTACGTATTCAGAAAACCAAATTAATGTCAATATTAATAATACCCAACATGCACAAGGCATATTGTGTTAGAACAAAACACATACTGTTCATAAGTTATGGCTCACTGCATCGGCGATAAATCTTCACTCCCACATCACATCTACATTTGAAATTTAGCTGGGGATTCAGGATTTGATTGGCATGATAATACCATAGCACAGACAAACTGACATGGCACATGTAACATTAAACAAATAAATTCATCGTCCCATGAATAAAGATGATAGGTATCCATCGCGTTCTACCAAAAGATATTTTAGTTACCAGATAAACATTGTCGCTGTCGTCGCTGTCCGGAACGAGGATAGGGGATCTAAATGTCAAAATGGAAAAATACATACGATTTGACAGGTAGGTACCCAACATGTTTCGGACAGCAGAACAAAGGGAACCGAAGCGACAATCTTTATCTGGTAACTAAAATATCTTTTGTTCTTCCCTACTTATGATTGTTTAAATCGACCGGTCAAACAGTGAAAGATGAAATAATTTCGAGTGTAATGTTTGCGTGTATATGGACGTAGGCTTCTACTTCTTTTACTGTAAAAGTGTAAGATGCAATGGTAGGCTCACATTTCAACGTGAGATTTTGTTCATGTTTTCACTTTTGTATACAACAATTGGGTACTTCATCAGTAGAATAACGCTAACAGATTATAAACAAACATACAAATTTGCCTCCCTTACAGTTATATTATAGACTATAGACTTCTTTATTTTCTCCAATTATTGCCTTTCTCGTATATTAAGTATACACAGTAAAATATTCTGAAAATTAGCCACGACGGAAATCCTTACTGAATGTAAAATTTGGTAACAGAATGTGTACTAGATCATAATTTTCAATTTCTGTGATGTAAACGATAAAATCGTTGATATTTCCATTCAACATGACTTAATTTTACATGCGTCTAACGGAAACCTTGTTGTGCCAGAACGTGGCTGTCAAAACAAATCAAAACAAATCCCATTCCATTTCATGCAAACCGCAGCTGGCGCTTATTTTATTCATATAAGCATCAATAAAATTGAAAAATTCGGATGTTTGTACAAAGTGGCCCTCATAACGCAGCATTTCATCGCAATCAATGATTTTATAACATCCCTTCGAGAAATCTGTGATGTATTCAGTATACTGAGTCTCAAACATTCGCGTCTCGAAGAAGTTTCCGTGTCATGTAAATTTAAGTTATCGTTCAGTCTGATGAAGAATAATCAAATCGACAGAACGCTTAACTTGATACTATTTTTTCGGCTCGCATTCAAGAAGTTGAAATGCACGAGTGGCTAACGAGGTGGCCTCTCACTCTGTGGATTGAAGTTCGATTCCCATGATGACCGCATTTTTTTATTTTCTTATAAAAATATAAACTCGTAAATTACAGCACGTGTAAATTTAAAACAACCTATAACCTTACGTTGCTTAACACGGAGGTCAATTTGTTACATCTACTTAAACGGAAATTTACAGGTTTCGTTCGAACTGTGTAGTAGCGTAGCCAAAAAAATCGGTTTGGTGGACGGAGGGGTTGGCGATTTTAGGTCGGCGCGCCGCTGATCATAATTTTGCCACGCCGATGAATAATCGCAGTAAAAATTTTTATTAACTTGAGTCGAGTCAAGTACGAAACACTGAAGATGGCCTAACAGTTGAGATCGAATTAAAAACTCTTTCGGAAATTCCTCCTCTTGAAGTTTCTTTGGACATTATTCCATGAATTCCTTAAATAAATTCTTCAAGACATTGAATATGAAATTCCTTCGAAATTTCCCCTAGGAATTTCTTCAGAAATACTTCTAGCAGTTCCTTAAAAACATTTTCCAGAAAATCTTTTAGAATTTTCTGCAGGAATTCCTTCGAAAATGCCTTCATGAGTTCTTTCCAATAATCTTTCAGTAATTCACTCTGATTTTTTCAACAATTCTTTCTGAAAGTCTTTTAGGGTTTATTATTACAAAAAATTATAACATGGAAGTAATTTTTAGATTATTTAATGAAGCAGGAGTTCTCAAGTGAATTTTTGGAGGAGTTTTTGAAGAAAATTATAGAGGGTTTTGTAAAGGGATTTCAAAATTAACTTTTGAAGGCATTTCCAAAAAATAACCTGAAAGGATTTTCGAAAATAATTCCTGAAAGGACTGCTAAAAGAGTTTTTGAAGGTACTTTTAAAAGACTTCCAAAAAATTCCTAGAAGAATTTAAAGAGGGATAGTGCCTAATAGTGCCTAATGGAATTTCTGAAATAATTTCTCGATTTCCAAGGATTTTTTTTTGGACTTTTTTCAGTAATATATTTCCAATTTCCTCCAGAAATTCCTTTGAAGATTCGTCCGGTAATTCCCTCGGAAATTGCCTTAAGGAGTTCTACAAAAACTCCGGAAACGAATTCCAGAAATTCTTTCCTAATTTCCCCCAGAAATTAGTTCAGAATTTTCTTCACGTATTCCTTCAGAAATTTTTATACGAAAACCTTGGAAAACTCCTTAAGGTATTCTTCAAAAAGTACCTTCAGAAATTCTTCTGAAAACTCTATAGGAATTCCTTGCAAAGTTCTTGGGAGAAATTCTAGCAAATTCCTTAAGAATTCCTGAAAGAATATCCAAATCATCAAAGCCACTCCTGATTGAACTTCCGACAATCTTAGGTTTCTCCAAGAATTCTTTTGGACATTCCGTCGACAGTTCGTTCAGAAATCTCTCTAGGGCAGCGGTTCTCAACCTTTTTCTTGAGAGGTACCCCTTTGGACTTTTGTATCAATTGAGGTACCCCCTATTTTTTGCTGTAAATGAAAATAAGTAGGGTTACTGCTCCTGGACTTCATCTCATAGCTCCGATATTGGTCTCACAAAAAACAAAGCAATGAAAAGGTATTTGGTTTGTTTATTATTTTTATGGTTTTTTTCAGCAGTGAGCACGCATGTTAGCAAAAACAAGCGACGAAATTGGTGCCGTATTTCTTTGTTTCGCGATGAGATGAATATATGTTCAGTGAGATGGAAAACGGAACAGTTCCCCTATATCTCATAACATATATGAAAAATGAGACTGAAAATTAACAGGGTATATGGCTCTCCATGAAGTTGGCTGAAACTTTCATTATATCGAGCTCTTGGAGAGGAGATTCCGAGCCTCTTGAAAAGCGGCTTTCGAGTCATTTGAAGGTGAGATTGTAAGCAACTTGATAGGACGCTTCACCCCTGGAAAAGAGGCTTCCGGGCCTCTTGAAAGGAGGCTTCCGGGCCTCTTGAAAGGAGGCTTCCGGGCCTCTTGAAAGGAGGCTTCCGGGCCTCTTGAAAGGAGGCTTCCGGGCCTCTTGAAAGAAGGCATCCGGGCCTCTTGAAAGGAGGCTTCCGGGCCTCTTGAAAGAAGCCCAAGCAACACCTCTTGTTTCTCAGTGAGTAACAACAACTGTGGTGTGACTTACTAAAGGTCTGACTTATGCACAACGCGTCGTATTTGGAACTCCTTTGTGACACAAAAAGCGCAAGAGGTGGAGTCTATTTGCAACATCTTGCGGCTACAATGAAAATAAAAACACAAAAATCAACCGGGAATAGAACCATGGACCTTGAGATTTGCAACCTTCTACTATAACCATCACACCAACAATTCTATTTGGTGATTCTGCTACAAGTGCACTACATAAACAACAAAGTCATTTGTAACTTCATTGTACCTAATACGGAACATGCAGGGGACTGTCAAAAATAAAATACTGCTCAGCTGAGCTCAAAGTGTTTTGCAACATATCAGAAATATTTTCGTAACAGCAATGAACCGAAGTGTTATTAATTCTGCAACTTATCTGTTTTGTTTCTGATATGAAACACATCGAATTTTAAACCACCCAAGAAGTCAGATGGGTGGAATATTGCGACGCCATTTAAACAGAAATGAAACATTATGATTTTCTGAAACTGGGAAGTGGCTTTAATGTGACTCGATGTATTGCCAGTGTCTTCAATGCAAATTATTAGGAACAAACACCTATTTGAAAGATGTTGCGCGTGCTGCTTGGGAGGCATCCGGGCCTCTTGAAAGGAGGCTTCCGGGCCTCTTGAAAGGAGGCTTCCGGGCCTCTTAAAAGGAGGCTTTCGGGCCTCTTGAAAGGAGGCTTCCGGGCCTCTTGAAAGGAGGCTTCCGGGCCTCTTGAAAGGAGGCTTCCGGGCCTCTTGAAAGGAGGCTTCCGGGCCTCTTGAAAGGAGGCCTGGGCCTCTTGAAAGGAGGCTTCTGGGCCTCTTGAAAGGAGGCTTCCGGGCCTCTTGAAAGGAGGCTTCGGGCCTCTTGAAAGGAGGCTTCCGGGCCTCTTGAAAGGAGGCCTGGGCCTCTTGAAAGGAGGCTTCCGGGCCTCTTGAAAGGAGGCTTCGGGCCTCTTGAAAGGAGGCTTGGGCCTCTTGAAAGGAGGCCTGGGCCTCTTGAAAGGAGGCTTCTGGCCTCTTGAAAGGAGGCTTCTGGGCCTCTTGAAAGGAGGCTTCGGGCCTCTTGAAAGGAGGCTTCCGGGCCTCTTGAAAGGAGGCCTGGGCCTCTTGAAAGGAGGCTTCCTGGCCTCTTGAAAGGAGGCTTCCGGGCCTCTTGAAAGGAGGCTTCTGGGCCTCTTGAAAGGAGGCTTCTGGCCTCTTGAAAGGAGGCTTCCGGGCCTCTTGAAAGGAGGCTTCCGGGCCTCTTGAAAGGAGGCTTCCGGGCCTCTTGAAAGGAGGCTTCCGGGCCTCTTGAAAGGAGGCTTCCGGGCCTCTTGAAAGGAGGCTTCCGGGCCTCTTGAAAGGAGGCTTCCGGGCCTCTGAACCTCTTGAAAGTAGGTTTCAGAACAATTTGAGAGAAGGCATCCAAGCATCGTAAAAGGAGTCCTCCGAAACTCTTGAAAGGAGTTCTTCGAGCTGCTTTTGAGAAGCTTCGAAGGATGCTTCCGATTCCCTTGCAACGAAGCAACTGAGCTTCATCTCCCTCTGTTTTTAAAATTTGTTCATTCGTCGTGCTGTTCTTTTGATCTTTTGTTTCACAGCCCTTCATCCACTGTGGTGGTTGTGGAGAGAAGGATTCAATAGTCTTTAATTTACTGAGCGACATGTATATTATGTAAACAATTTAGAAAATAAATAACAAAAACTTTACCAATAAGTTTTGATTAAAATTGATTAAAATCCGCCATTATGCATTTTTGTCCAAGGTACCCCTTGGGCCCGTCGAAGGTACCCCCAGGGGTACATGTACCCCAGGTTGAGAACCGCTGCTCTAGGGATATCTTAGGAAAATCAGCCAAATTTTTAATTAGGAAATAAATATTTGTCAAGATACAATTAAGTGGTGAAATTCAATGGGATTGTACAAACTCGCCTTATGACAAGTGATAGAAATTAAATAAATGTGAAATGAAATTTTTCAAGATATTCCTTCAAAAATTCAAAAAAGGTTTTTTAAGAAGAATTTCATTCTTTCAAGAACTTCCACCAGGATTTTTTTCAGGAAATTCTTTTGGAAAAAATTCAGGAATTCCTAAGTAAATTCCATCAGGAATTGCTTCGCAAAATCCTTCACAAATTTCTTTTGAAATATCAACAGAAAATATTTTAGAAGATCTTTCGAAAATCCGTTCAAGAACCCAATCCAAAAATTTACTAACGGATTCCTTCGCAAATTCCTTTAGGCTTTGAAAATTTGCTTAGAAATTTCTTTCGGATTTCTCTAGGGGTTCCTTAGCAAGCTTCTTGACATTTTTTTCGGAAGTTCCCATAGGAATTCTTTCAGAACAATCTTAAGCAATTCCTTGGAAAATTCTCAGGGTAATCTTCAGAAAATTCCTTCAATTTCCCTTAGGAATTCCTTTACAACATTCTCCATTACTTTTGATTTTTTTTTTCGGGGAGCTCTTCAGAAATTCATTCAAAAGTCCAAAAGTTCTTTGAAAATTGCTTTGAAAATTGCATTTGGGATTCGGAAATTCTGTTAGGATTTTTTTAAATGTCTGTCTTCCGGAAATTCCTTCAAAAAGTTTGCCGGTCAATGCTTTCACAAACTCTTTCGGTCATTACATAAGGAATTCTCTCAGAAAGTTCTTTAGGATCCTTTCGAAAATTCTTCATGGAATACTTTCGGAAATTCTTTTACGAATACCATCGGAAACTATTTCATTCCTTAATAAATTTCTGAATGAATTCCACCAGGAATATTGTATGATTTCACTGAAGAATTTCCCAAAGAGAACATGATTGGATTTTTGGAAGAATACCTATATGAGTTTCCACAGAAATTCTCATAGGATTTAACCAAGACGAGCTCGGAGGTCTAGTGGCTATCGCTTCTGTCTTAATTCCAGGCTCGTCTCTTTCCTACTTTGTATTTCTATCTTGGTTTTTTTCTGTACTTCACGTTCTACCAAAACGATTCCTACCAAACGACTCCAAAACAATTCCAAACTAACAATTCCAAAACCTCGCGTGGCACCTATGAGTAGAGTTCTCAGCACCTTTCTTAAGTAGGTGTCCAACTAAAAGATGGTTTCTGGGGCCCTCCTTAGCCTAGCGGTAAGATGCACGGCTATAAAGCAAGAAGCTCGTAGTTAATAACTGTGGAAGCGCTGAATGAACACTGAGCAGCGACGCGGCAATGTCACAGAAGGGGATTTTCTATTTATCATCAGACTAAGGCCGGAGTGGCCTGTGCTGCACATAAAAGACATCTCCATTCAGCTCGGTTCATGGCTGCACTTCGCCAACCACGCAGTCACAGAAGAGGATGTAATGCGAATAAAAAGAAGAAGAAGAAGAACAAGTCCAAATCATAATCCTTTCCCTTCCCCAGCATTTGCAAGGACGTGGCCAAAACAGATCTCACCTGTTGAAGAGTGCCTTGCTTCCATCTAAGAGATAGTGATTAGTCTCTTACAAAATACTATGTTTGTACCACCTACGAATTTATGCGAAATTAATGAAATTTCCCAAGTAGTTAGGAGTTTCAAAAAAATCCCGTTTTGACGTAGGACTTACGTCTTTCTTTACTATACTGGTGTTATTTAAATTTTTGGAAATCAGGAGCGTTACGCTGGAAGGGTAGATTTCGAACGTTACTAGCACCTTCTTCTTCCGATGGATTTTTAAGATTCATATATCAATCAACTCGGACACTCTCCAGCAATTTGTCAACTTCATTGAAACTTAAGATTTTTAACGATAAGCTATTGAAAATTTCAATTCTTGTCAAGGCCATTGAAAATTTCGTATATAATCAATCTCGTGCATTCCTACCACGGACATCAAAATGCATTGCCACGTGCCTTCGGGTCCACCGCAAGATTTTCTTTGTGTATAAAAAAAGGTACTGCCGTGCTTTTTGCTCACCCATTTTTTCTCGTTCGTTTGCTGTGCTTACGTACACACCATGCAGTCGCCAGTGGGAGAGCTGCCGGTGAGTCTGCGAGTATGCATGAAAGAAGAGGACGCATTTTTTGTTCTAAGCTTGATGATGGTCGGATGCAGTGGTGTCGGTTGCGATCGATGCAATCGCCCATCGCAACGCCCAAAGCAACGAAACTGGTGTTGTATTTCTTTGTTTGGCGATAAGATGATTATACGTTCAGTGAGATGGAAAACGGGACAGTTCCCATAACATAGCACATTTAGAAAATTTTAATAAAAGAATTTTTAAACTTTAAATACTATCATCAATAAGAAATCTATAAATGTCCTACATTTACTAGAGTAAATAAGAGCTGAATAGTTAGAAACAAAGCAATTCTGATTATGTATTTAATAATTAGTTTTATTTCCAGAAGTTTTGAAAATTAACAAATTACTAATAATTCTACACAGCATGGAAGTTGCCATTTCCAATATTATCGATATAAATATAAATGAGTTTCCATGAGAATTGATTAATTTAACGGGAAAAGTTGAAAAATTGTCAAAATACAATATTAGGGCGCGTTGGGAGGAAACCCAATACGAGCGCACGAAAAATGATCTAGAGTGCTGTCGCAAAAAAATCAAAAAATGACGTTTAGAACGCCATTAAACCCGAGCAACGCAGGGTATGTTCTGCTAGTTACCTATAATCAAGCCCCATAGATTCAAAAGTTAAATTTGAATACGTTACGTTTATACAAGTCCTACGTCTTTTCGCGGTTATGTTTAAAACATTACCCATTGCTCGTTTTTTACTTCAGAAATTCTTTCAGGAACTCTGTCAAGAACTTTTTTGGCATATTTGACCAATTTAAAAAATCCGCGGTAAAATTGATTTTTTCAGCCATTGATTTTTTCATCCACGCCGCCGCCGCCGATGAAAACCAACGGCGCGCCGCCGTGACGCCACCGCCGCCGCCAATGTGACCACCACGCCGCCGCCAATGATGATATGACCGGCGCACAGGTCTAGTTATATACCAATCGACTCAGCTCGGCGAACTGAGGTGATGTCTATCTGTGCGTATATATGTGTGTGTGTATGCATGTGCGCAAAAAAAACTCACTCATTTTTTAAACACACCTATCCTTATCGGATATGCTCCCAACAATATGCATTCAAAAGAGAATCCTGTCCCATTGTTTTGTGTTGAATATTGGCCAGATCGCACTATGTGCTCGAACGCTACGGCCAAAATACTATTTTTAAAACGCATGAGAAAGGCTCCAACACAGCTAATAGAATTTAACAGGTTTTTGTTTTTAATGGTTGTAATTTTCATCCGAAATTCAACTTTAAACTGCTTTTGAAAGAAAGTTATCGAAATGTTGATTGTATTGCGAGTACATCATAACTCAAAATCCGTAACGCTCAACGCACATGAGCCTGCCACACGAACAAATAAAATATCAGCAATATGCATTCAGTCAGTGGCGTAGCCAGAAAATTGGTCTGGGGGGGGTTTTCTGAACAATTTTTTTTTCGAAAAAAAAAATTTCTTATGAAAATTTTGTCTCTGGGGGGGGTTTTATGCCCAAAACCACCCCCGTGGCTACGCCACTGCATTCAGTCAACAACACTGAAAAATGTTCATTAGATTTCGAGATTCACCACACCATTCAACGTCGAGAAAAGTCAGATTCATTTAAAGACGCTTCTCAATTTCGCATGGATATGAAAGCGTTCCCCGATAGCGCACAACGTATCATATTGTTTACGTATCATATACCCAATTAGTACCCAAATTTGCTTACCACATCATCCGCAGCCAACATTATGAAGCGACTAATAATATATGCATGCTGCTCGTTACGTTTCTCGAAATGAGAAACAACTTCCCGTAAATAATACACAGTTTAATTATTATTAAGCTGCCGTAGACGTGCACCGCGGCATCCTTGAGCTGGCCTCATATGGCGTCGGAAGGTATCCACCATCTTCGGGCCCCATCGCTCGTTGATTGAAAGCTCCACAACAAGTAAGTCATGTTCCGCAGCTTTGCATTCTGTCTTGCGATGCGATGATTGACTAGCACCAGGCGGCAGAAGATGTGCAAGCGAGCACACTTCCACGTAATGTAGCTCGGCGTCGTCGGTGGTTTTGTGCTTCTCAACAACACGTGAAGAAAGTTCTGCTCACATAAACGAACGCGGTGAGTTGAGTTGCGGAATTTTGATTGTGAATGAAATCGTAATAACCAGTTCGTGTGAATTGGGTGATATGAGTTTCTTGATCTTGGAACGTTACTTACCTATCTCGAAGACGTCTTAACGTATTTGATTGCTATGAGTGTAGATACAAACTGTTTGAAAATTGTTTATGCCTACAGCAATCAATCAATCTCAAAGGAAATGCTAATAATGTTCACATGTAATACATCAAGAAACATGGCCATAGTTTTCCAAGATTCAATTTATCCAATATAGCTTCGACAAATTAAATCAATATCAAGAAATGGAAAAAAATGCTGCAGCGTAACTAAGTGGTGAAATCCTATAAACACATAAAGCTCACTGACCATTTCTGAACCGTGTCGCGTGGTTGGTCCGATGGGTCGATGATTACGTGCCAATCGAATTGATTGCAGCAGCTTTGCACACTTATTTTCTAAAAGAGACGATGATGGTGATGGGACGGGAAAATGAAATCAGTATCAACGAGAGAACCATGACCGACTCGATTTACTGGCGTAGCTTATGGCCTAACGGTTGGTAGTTTAGCTGAGCATACTTACTTTATTACGGTCGTTTCGGTATTCACGTTGCACTTATATTAAATCAAAGTTTTGACGCTCAATCCGATACAGCTTTATATACATTAGGAAGGTGAACACTTTTTCAATCAAATATATGGCGTGTGAGAAGTATAATACCCTTGAATACTTGAGAGCTTAATGTAATCCGTATAATTGTATAATTGTTAGGCTTATTTATTCACTAAGTTAAACAGTATGAGAAATAACAAATTGACTAGGTTGCATCCTTATTTTTATTGGTCAACCCGAATTTTATATGGAATCTTTATATTTAGCATGAGGCACTCCCATTTGAGATTTATGTACATTGGACTTGCTATATGTTGTATATGTATTCGGTCAACGGTCTGAACATTTTTTAGATGGTTGGAAATGAAAAGTGTGAAGTGAGAAAGAAGGAGTGAGAAGTGAGACGTCTCACTTCTCACTTCTTACTCCTCATTTCGCACTTCTCACTGTAGTACGAAGTGAGAAAGGGACGTCTCAATACTCAATTCGCACTTCCCACTTTTCGCAGTGAGAAGTGAGAAATATGAAGAAAGTAGTGAGGCGTCTCTATTCTCCCTTCGCTCTGCTCACTTTCACAGTGAGAAATGAGAGATAAGGAGTGCGAAGTGAGACATTTCACTTCCCGCTTCTCACAGCAGAAAGTGAGAAGAGCGAAGTGAGAATAAAGATGCCTCTCTTCTCACTCATCATATCTATCTTCTCATTTCTCCCTTTTTGCAGTGAGAAGTGAGAAATGATGATTGATAAGTGAGTAGTAAAACGCCAAATGATCTATTCGGCCAAATGACCTATGTATTCGGCCTTTACCTTTTCGGCCTATTTGAAGTCTCCAGTAGCCCTGCGAACTAAGGCTTTCTCGACACCCTGGTGTAGCATATCTATCAGTAACATATCAATTTACATTTATTTTCTTTGCACCATAGATTTGAATCTTCATGGCTTAACTAATTTATGACCCACTTGAAATCCTAGAATTCTTACATGTTCCACAAACAGCTTACTCATATTTCTTACAACACATTAGGTCAGAATAATACATATATCTTGCCACACAAGTTGAGCAATATAAATAAAACACTTGTGTTCTCATGCATTCAAGTAGTGACTCAATAACCGATGCACAAGTTGCATCATACTAGAAAAGGGTCGCATGGTGTCAAATAACATAGAACCAATAACATGCCTTGTCATGTTGTCTTTCTTTTGCTAAGCCAACTAATCACACCCAACGCGCGTCTGCGCTTAAGTGTTTGTAGTTTGTTTATGTTCCCTTGCGCTGATTGGATAATTGAAATGGTTGTTTCTCCCACTACGAAACCTATCCTTAAGAAGTACTAGAATAAGTAGCTTTCCTATTTATAGATAAGTTTTTAATAAAGCAGTATGAACCCAACCACGGTCGTGTAAACTGATTAACTGAAGAATAACCCACAAAGTAGGTTATACTGGGCATAGTGTATCTATTGTACTTGCCACACTAGCCACATACTCACGCAATGGCGGGCATGGAAAAGCTTTTAATTAATAACTGAGCAAATGCACATAGCATACTAAGTTGAAAAGCTAGTTAAGTCATTGAAGAAGAAGAAGTCTATTTGGCCAAATGTCCTATTAGACCAAAGGGGAAGGCCGTTTGCCTGATACTCATTCACATGAAACACAGTTTGCCGAATGTCACTAGGTCAAACAAACCATTAGGCCAAAACACATCTGGCCATCTGGTTCATCCGGCCGAATAGGTCGTTTCGCAGAATAAAATTTGGCGGTATGTAACTTTTCGCGGTACGACATTTGATGGATTGTAATTTTTCGCCGAAAGACTTTTAGCGGAATGTACCATTTTCGGAATGTCGTTTTGCGGAATATTGCGTTTAGCAGATTGACACTTTTTTCAGTTAGGAATTCATCAGATAGTCATATTCTCAGATAAGCATACTCCCCTACTCATTGTCTCGCAATAGTATCTCGTGATGTTTCTAGTATCCACGATTTCCATCAAACAAAGGAACGGTTGCTAGTTCGGTCATTATGGCGTTTGTTAGTTACTTGATGAGCCACAGTGCTCCCCCGTATTGGAAACACATGGTTTCTACCTTCTACAGATTCTAGAAAACTTTCCAACCGCATTTTATATTACGAATGGCATCAAACCCTCCTAAGCCGTGCGGTAAGACGCGCGGCTACAAAGCCAGACCATGCTGAGGGTGGCTGGGTTCGATTCCCGGTGCCGGTCTAGACAATTTTCGAATTGGAAATCGTCTCGACTTCCCTGGGCATAAAAGTATCATCGTGTTAGCCTCATGATATACGAATGCAAAAAATGGTAACCTGGCTTAGAAACCTCGCAGTTAATAACTGTGGAAGTGCTTAATGAACACTAAGCTGCGAGGCGGCTCTGTCCCAGTGTGGGGATGTAATGCCAATGAGAAAACGAAGAAGGCATCAAACCAAAGCGTAGGCCCTAAAGATTGTTCAAAAAGTAATAATAATAGAAATAGTTGTTCAAAGATTTTTTAAGAATTTAAAGGAGGCTGGAATCATGTGTTGCCTAAAACTTGGTGGACTGTATCGACTGGGTGGCGTTGTGTTTCATCATTTTCCAACCAGGGCTCTTCGATCAATTTACCGTAGATACGACGTTGTTTTTTCTAGTATTTGTCAGTATTTTTGGATACTGTCGAAAGTTTAGAGTTAGTTGCCCCTTGGATTATCTTCTCTACTTGCCTTGTACCGGGCAGATGCATCCATTTGAAGAATGCATTATCCACACCTTTCGTCTTAAACCGGGCAGACGCCTTTATTAAAGAAAGCATTCCTACTTCTTTCGCCTTACACCGGGCAGACGCATTCATTTGAGGTATCATCCTTTTGCCTTATACCGAGCAAACGTGTTCATTTCAAGAAGGCAATATCTCTTCACTTTGCCTTATACCGGATGTATCCATTCAAAGATAGCAATGCCTTCTTTCATTGTTTCAAATTCCAATATAAAAGAATTTAGAAGACCGGACTACAAAGCACTGGCATCATGTAAATAAGTTGAATTCAATAAATATTTCAATGTTAATTATTCTAACTGAATTCCGCCAAATGGAATTCCGCGGAATGACTTTCGGTGAAAAAATACATTCCGCGAAATGTCATTTGATGAAAGTTATGAGTGAGAAGAGAGGCGTCTCTATTCTAACTTCGCTCTTCTCAGTTTTAACAGTGAGAAGTGAGAAGTAAGAAGTGAGAAATGAGGAGTGAGAAGTGAGAAGGTTTCAGTGGGGGTCGCTTAAGTGGTACATGGTGCTCAATAACTCGAATTTCGCGGTTGAATATTCCGATAACATTATCCATATTATGATCGATCAGATCACGATCTAGGAAGCGCTAGTCAATTTATAAAAGGAAGAATTCGCATATTATAATCGGCATGTAGAAAATCAAACTGAGCCATATGAACAGATTGTTCAAATTGCCGCGGTAGATCAATTTTTATGCCGACCTCGATTAGTGGATGAGAGATACCTTTAAAATCGCAGACGATTTCGTTCGCACGGGAGGGCTCGTTGATTGAGATGTATGAGTGATTTTACCAACATTGTTCCTAATTTATCAATTCTCACTTCTTACTGTGGAAAGTGAGAAAAGCGAAGTAAGAATAGAGACGCCTCTTTTCTCACTCATCATTGCTAACTTTTTATTTCTCACTTTTCACAGTGAGAAGCGAGAAATTATGTAGAGAAGTGAGTAGTAAGATAAATGATCTTTTTTTTTGTGAAATAACATATTCGGCCGAATGATCTATTCGGCCAAATGACATATTTGGCCGAATGACTTATTCGGCCAAATGACCTATTCGGTCAAATGAACTTTTCGGCCAAATGACCTTTTCGACGAAAGGGGAAGGACGGTTTGGCCGAACAAACCATTAGGCCGAAATCCACCTGGTGGAAAGTCATTTTGCCGTACGGGTCATAATACCGAAAAGGGCAAGGGAGTAAGTAATTTGGACGGATAGGTCATTCGACCGAATATGTCATTTAAATTCTTACTTCTCACTTCTCAATCATCATTTCTCACCTCTCACTGTAAAAAGTGAGAACAGAGGTCTCCATTCCAACAAAGCTTTTCTCACGATTGTATGCTATTTCGCCGAAAAATATTCCGCGGATTATTTTTCGCGGTACGACATTCCGCGGAATGTGCCAACTCTCCGAAACACATTTCGCGGAATGCACCTGTTTTCCGAAAGACATTTCACGCAATGTACCTTTTCACCGAAAGCCATTCCGCGGAATTCCATTAGACGTAGTCAGTTAGAATAACTATCATTGAACGTCACAGAAAATGATGCCTTCTTGACTTGCAATAGACATGTTTTCTCGGTATAAAGAAAAGGAAGGAAGTAGTCCCTTTTGTGACACATACGAACTTCTGAGGTCACATACGGCAGCACAGCAGCTTCATACCTGGCCACTCGCACACTTTTACAGTTGGCTATTGATGAAGGGCACAACTTCAAGGAAGCTGTTCAAGCAGTCATCGAGGACATCAGGCCTTGTTTGAGACACAAGAACGGACATGCTGCGGTTCAACGTCTAGATGCCGCTCTCTAGAGCATTCCTTACGATCTCCTACATTGCATTGCCAGAATATTTTACCCATTGCCGCCAAAATGTTTATGCAACGCCTCTGGAAACTGAAGACTGAGGATAACCGAGGATAACCGAGGCCACTTCCACCCAACCCACAAGAAGAATGGAAGAAGTATCACGCCACTTTGGATGTACTTTCCGAATTACGAATTCCTCGCTACGTTTCATTTGCCATTTCACCAAGACTCCAGCTACACATGTTTTCTGACGCTTTAGAATTGGCGCATGTTGCTACATTCGTTCAGAGGACGACAATCACATTCACGTACAACTGCTGACTTCGAAGTCGAAGGTTGCGCCAATAGCCACCAAGCACTCCATCGCTCATCTAGAACAGAACGCTGCTGTCCTGTCTACCAGATTGTTCCAGAAGATAAACCAATCAATGCGATCGTCAATCGAAGTCTTCTTCTGGACAGATTCAACCACCGTCCTGCAGTACCTTAAATCTGCACCGAATCATTGGAAAACCTTTGTTGCCAATCGAGTTTCAACGATTCAGTCTAACACCGGAGGGTATTCCTGGAATCACGTTCCCGGAATCGACAATCCAGCCGATGAACTATCCCGAGGTCTGACACCGGCCGAACACTAAACTAATGCCGTTGGTGGAACTTACTTAACTAACTAACTTGGAAATGTGCAAATATGTGCAAACTTTCTCGACGCTCCCTGAAAGGTCTGATGGTACTCTGAAACGTGATATAAGTAGCGGCTCAACCCTTGTTGAGCAGTAGAGATGTAATGTAAGTCTTGCAGAACATAGCTTTGTTCACGATTATTTCGAAAAAAAAGTTAAGCTGGTGCCTAATGAGTTGATTGGAGATAAAAATGATGTTTTCCACGCAATGGGAAAGGTCGGCTAAATAACTTCATCAATTGTACCAGTGAAGCAGCAGAGTACTTTTTCAGTAAAGAAGAGGGAATGCCTTCTGGTCCAGGTGTTGTGAAGTTCTTGAGCTTTCGAAGTACCGGTAGTACGTGCCCTTCAGAAATTTTTAAAATTTCAAACTTAAAACAATCTGATGGAGCATCACAGAGGGCTTCGTGAACTGCTGGGCAAATAGAAATCACTTTTCAGACGGAGTATCAGCCAATAAGTCACCATAGTACATGCTTGTAGTTTGCTGATTTTCTTTGCGTTTAGTTTATACAAAAGATTAAAGTCTTTTGGGATGTAATCGCAGACTCATCTGCGTGCGATAAACATTTCTTGCGTACAATTGACGGTAATAGCTGATATATTTGGTACTACCCGAATAGACAAAAATAGCTCAATAATATCAAATGTTGATAAAATAGCAAAATTAGAAATGAACATGATTGATATAAGAGATAAAAGATCAGACGACAATATCAATATTTTGCACTAAAATGTCATGAAGATATGTTATTTGTAATAAGTGATCGATATCAAGTGCCATTAGTTTGTTCTTACCCATAGCATATCTTGATATTAAAATAATATTTCGGTGCAAATTTTTGATATTGTTGCCTGTTCTTTTATCTCTTATATCAATCAAATCCATATCATGTTTTGTTATTCTGTCCATGGCTTCTGCCCGGGTAGCCATGTCACAATCAGAATCTAGGAAGCTAAAACGGATGTTAGATGATCATAATCGGAACGTAGAAAATCAAACTGAGCCCTATCAAAAGAATATTTAAATTGCAGATCCATTCTTATGCCGATCTCGATTAGTGAATGAGCGATATCTGCAACAACCAGTTTTTGTACTGCTGTACAAAAAAATGGATTTGGAAGCACTGGCCACTAACTCGTCAAAGCAATCAGCTGAGAAAGCAACAAGGCAGTCACAACACAATCTGTCAGCCTAATCTTCATCCATAGTTGTTTCAGACATCCGCCAACTGAAGTCGGGTCAACACAGGAACAAAAAGTTGATAAAACAGCATTTAGACACATCTTGTCCTAGTTTCTAGCTGTTTAGAGCATTCTGTTCAGTTTTCTGTTCAGTATACCGTAAATGTGCAACCCGGTGTCCGATCGAGAGGATTTTTAGATGAACGAAGCGCTGCTGCCTGATGGCCGGAATGAGGAAGCTTTCCACTGTCAGAATTATTTATTATTTATTCAGACTAAGGCCGAAGTGGCCTGTGCGGTATATAAGAGTCTTCTCCATTCGGCTCGGTCCATGCACGCAAAAAAAAAAGTGTTCATGAATTCGTGAACTAACGAGTTCTCGGTGTATTTTTTCGTGAACAACAGTCACGGATTCGGGAATACAGTCACGTTTTCTGGAACGTTCTGGAAAACGTGACTGGTGTTCCTTAATCCATGAATTAAATCACGGTGTATTTCTGCTGGTTCACGAATTCGGGAACGCTTTTTTTGCGTGTGGTTACACGTCGCCAACCACGCAGTCTACGGAGGGTCCGCCAAGTCATCTTCCACCTGATCGATCCACCTTGCCCGCTGCGCACCTCGCCTTCTTGTGCCCGTCGGATCGTTGTCGATAACCATTTTCACCGGGTTACTGTCCGACATTCTGGCTACGTGCCCGGCCCACCGCAGTCGTCCGATTTTCGCGGTATGAACGATGGATGGTTCTCCCAACAGCTGATGCAACTCGTGGTTCATTCGCCTCCTCCACGTACCGTCCGCCATCTGCACCCCACCATAGATGGTAGCGTTTTGTAGATTGTCAGTTTGGTACGGCGGCGAACTCTATTCGATCGGAGCGTCTTGCGGAGTCCAAAGTACGTACGATTTCCAGCCACTATGCGTCTCCGAATTTCTCTGCTGGTGTCATTTTCGGCAGTCACCAGTGAGCCCAAGTACACAAATTCTTCTACCACCTCGATTTCGTCACCACCGATGCAAACTCGCGGTGGGTGGCTCATAATGTCGTCTCTTGAACCTCTTCCTATCATGTACTTTGTCTTCGACGTGTTGATGACTAGTCCGATCCGCTTAGCTTACCTCTTCAGTCTGATGTAGGCTTCCTCCATCTTCTCAATGTTACGTGCCATAATATCTAAGTCGTCGGCGAAGCCAAATAGCTGGACGGACTTATTGAAAATTGTACCACTCGTGTTAATCCCTGCTCTTCGTATTACACCTTCCAAAGCGATGTTGAATAGCAGACACGAAAGACCATCACCTTGCCATAACCCTCTGCGGGTTTCAAAGGGACTCGAGATTGCCCCTGAAACTCGAACTACGCACATCACCCGATCCATCGTCGCTTTGATCAACCGTGTCAGTTTATCCGGAAAACCGTGTTCGTGCATTAGCTGCCATAGCTGGTCCCGATCGATTGTATCATATGCGGCTTTGAAGTCGATGAATAGATGATGTGTGGGCACGTTTTATTCGCGGCATTTCTGCAGTACTTGGCGAATGGCGAACACCTGGTCCATGCCGTGGTGGAGCGTTCGCCCATAAAACCCGCCTGGTACTGCCCCACGAACTCTCTTGCAGTTGGTGCTAGTCGACGGCATAAAATTTGGGAGAGTACCTTGTAGGCGGCGTTCAGCAATGTGATTGCGCGGTAGTTGCTACAATCTAGCTTATCGCCCTTTTTGTAGATGGGACACACGACACCTTCCATCCACTCCTGCTGCAAAACTTCCTCCTCCCAAATCTTGGTAATGACCCAGTGGAGCGCTCTAGCCAGTGCCTCACCACCGTGTTTAAATAGCTCTCCTGGTGGTTGGTCAACCCCAGGGGCTTTGTTGTTCTTCAGCCGGCCAATCTCCTCCTGGATTTCCTGGAGATCCGGAGCCGGTAGAATTATGTCCTGCGCGCGTTCCCCCAGGTCCATCACCATACCGCCATCTTCGTCTGCCACATCTCCATTCAGGTGTTCTTCGTAGTGCTGCCGCCACCTTTGGATCATCTCACGCTCGTTCGTAAGAAGGTTCCCGTTTATGTCCTTGCACATATCAGGCTGTGGCACGTGGCCCTTACGTGAACGGTTTAACTTCTCATAGAACTTTCGTGTGTTATTAGCGCGGTACAGTTGCTCCGTCTCTTCACGGTCTCGATCTTCCTGCTGGCGCTTTTTCCTCCGGAAAATCGAGTTTTGTCTGTTCCGCGCCTGTTTATATCGTGCCTCGTTCGCCCTCGTGCGGTGTTGCAGCAATCTCGTCCATGCTGCATTCTTCTCTTCCACTAACTGCTCCACTGTCAGAATATTCTTCTAATTGCTAAGCCTATTCGGCTATTCCTATTCCATGTCGGGCCAATTAAAGTCGCTTGGCGAAAATGAGATAGTTAGTACTCCAAGCGGCATGTTTGAAGTCGTATAGTTGGTCGTAAGGCGAACACCGTGTTGTATTCAATACAAGACAGTTAGGTATTGCATTTCAAATAATCAGCAAGCCACTCAATCACCTGATGATCACCAGCAGACCAAGGGAGAACAAAGTATTCTTGCAGCTTTGTACTCATATTTCGAGCAATTGAAACAGCACAACACATCCATTGCATGTACAGCTTTGCACATTTAGCATAGGTACGATGTTTACTCACTGCAGATTCAAAACATCGAACCCACGTGCATTCATTTCTAGTTTCACTGACATATGGTTGCCTTTTCACTACTCATTTTAATAGGGGAACTGTTACATTTTCCATCTCACTGAACATATATTCATCTCATCATGCGTGCTCACTGCTGAAAAAAATCACAAAAATAAATAACAAATCAAATACCTTTTCATTGCATTGTTTTCGATTGGATGGAAATGGGAACTATGAGATAAAGTGCTGAACCGTTCCCCTACACTTATAGTTCAGACCGAGAGAATTCGTTCCAGGATTCTGCTTTCTCAACTTAGAAATCAACTCCTCTCCGCCAATATCTTTGAAAGATCAAAATATTTTCACTCTTGGTTTCAAGGGCTTCTGGCTTCCAGAATGTTAGAGCGGCTGAAGCTGATCTCATACCTTACAGAGACATCACATTCTCCACAGAGAATTCCACGGTTTTGAATTTGAACTCGAGTTAAACACTATTCTCCACTTATTAAAGTCAACACCAAACACAGTATTCAAAGTTACACATCTGTAATCAGTAGTAAATCGAAAAACCGTTAACCTTTGACTACAATTATTTCGTCTAAGACGAATTAAGTACTCTCCATTTGGTCGGGGTTCAGTCAAACCGCACCAAGCGGCTTTTTGACTAACTTGTGATATTTTGTTAGTACAACGACAACGCAAACAGTTTCATATCAGTTTAGGCGTACGTTTGTAGTAGGATATCCTCAGTTATGTGGTTGAGGGATATCCGATACGATTTGCGACCAATTAAATCTGCTAAACGAAAGTTTGAGCAGAAAAATGGGTAATTTTTCGTTGGCGCTTGGTGCGATTTGTCTGAACCCCGAACATTTAATTCCACCAAATATTTTCGATATCTTTGCAGATACGTATTTCAACCACAACTGTGTGGTCGTCTTCAGTGTCTCGTACTTGACTCGTACTTGAGACGACCACATAGTTGTGGTCGAAATACGTATCTGCAAAGATATCGAAAATAATTGGTGGAATTAAATGGAGAGTACTTAATTCGTCTTAGACGGTTGAATACATTCCACTAAAAAAGCTTATTATATTTTTCTACAATTATTTTTTTGTGGATAGTAATAAAGAAGTTGTAGATTGTTGAGTTGACTTTGGTGACCTTACACATTTTGAATAATATGTGAATGTCTACAAATGTGTCATCACCGTCGATTGGAAGTGATGTGATGTTTACTGAAAACTGTCACAGCGCCGTATTGAAATCGGCAAACAGACCAAATCTCTGCTTTAATCTAGCAAATCATCGTGCACAATAATGGGAAAATATTTGGTATGAATGAATCAATTTCGCCATTCTCTTTAAAGAAATATATTTTTTTCTCTTACTTTGCCTCGCCAGATTACAGCAAAGGTGGTCACGTGCGTGAGGAAAACGTTCATTTGGTATTCCCCACTAGATGGAACAAAATGATTGTTCGCTAGATCTGTCTATTACCAAACACCATGCATCACCCTGGCGAATTAGATATCGGACCCAATTAGTTGTGACCTATACTCAGATATCATTGAACTGGGTGAAATATGATGGGTATGAATGACAGGAAACACGGCATATGTGCAACATAACGACGAAAATTACGATTTCCCCTTTGCGATCGATGATGCAGCGCTTCAATCAACAGGTTGCAAAAGCATTGGAAGCTTCGGATATCTTCACGTTCGTTGGTTCAGCCTTCTGCATCAGTGAACTCGCCTCTCAATATACAAGGCCAACCAAGTGAATTATGGAATGTAGGGAAGATTATAACTGACCATGTTAAAAATTACTCTAAGAAAATCTCTAATCTCCTTTTCTTTTGTGTAAGTAATATGTTTTTTTACCGATTTTTGCACAATAAGTGATATGCGACGGGAAAAATTCTTCTGTTGATCACTCCAATCAACATAATTCAGGGTTCCTATGAAACTTGAGATCATCATTCCCTTGTACGACAATCGACAACATAGACGCGAAGGTAATTATTCAAAATGTGTGCCACCCATCTCATTTTGCACAGTTCCCCACATGTTACTTGTTATGCCGAGAGCATCAAACAGTTACGAAACTTCAATTTCAGACGCTTTATAGCTGTGCTGATCTCCACTTACTTTCGCATGTGGATCATGTCAAATTCTACTCCATTCATCATAAATGTTAACGCGCGAAAGCAATAAAAACGCGTTAACGCGCGTCCGTTAATATGGAAGGTTTGTGTTGTTTTTTGTATGCTGCCAAAACTGATTTTCTGCTGTGCGATTGAATGGTTCGGTTTCGCCTTTCCCGGTCACGGAAAATATGATCAAGTTATAAAATTATCTACAGTAGAGCACCGTTGCCGGCGGTTTCTTCGAACAAGAATTCAAGTACATGTTCGCATAATGATTTTCTGTGGAAAATGCTTTTAATTTGCTTTGTTTTTTTTTGTTTTGTTCTAAAGCACCAAAAATCATTTTTGTAACTATACCTATTATCACCACAAATCGTGTATTTTGCAAATAATCATGACTGTGCATGATAATTAACAATAAAAGTATTGAAAAGGTATGATTACTTAATAAACATTATTTTTAGGCCGTTTTTATATTAGGTACTGTTGTTATAAAAAAAATGACTTTTGACGTTTTTAACCAAATAAACAGATAAAAATCTTCTATGAAGAAACAGTGCTACGGAAATACTGTTCGGCCGATTTGGCGTATGGGACATTCATGTCGGTAAATATTTTAACTATTGAACACTGCATTGACGTATATAATTGAAGAAACCTTCACCGCAACAACTGCGAGTTTTATTACATGTTTGTCCCCACCATTGGCGTAACTACAGGTGGACTAGGGGAGGGCTATAGCCCCACCTAGAATGAATTAGCCCCCCTAGAATACAGAGTGTTTTATTTTCATGGTATCTCTGCGAAACACTACAGCAAGTTGATTGCACTTTATTAAGTTTTTGAACTTGGAATAATTCTCGCCCGATTTTTTAAAAACATCGAATGTCAAAAGGAGAGGCCTCCGGTCCATCAACCCCATAACTAAGGTTATCGTACAACAAATGTACGTATGAATTGAAATTATTTACGTTTTTCTTTTACGAACAAAAATAGCACAAGTCAGTCAAAAAGCCGCTTGGTGCGGTTTGGCAGAATCCCGACCATATACAAATAATATCTGGCTTTCTAACATAATCCTAAAATATGCTTCTCATTCCTGAAAGGATTATGGTTAGAATCCATTCTAGAATCCACTTTGAGATTTCAGGGAAGGTAAATGAAACTCAAACGAATTCATACAACTCCTATGACTTCTTATGAGGTCGGGGCTAATGATAAATATCGTTTGTTATATCCACTCACTCAGTTTTTAACCCTTATGCGGCCGACGGGGTACCCGTGTTCCTTTTTCAAATTCAAGTGGTGATATTTCAATGAATTTTTATAGCTGAAAGCTGAAACTCGGTGACATCTAAGAACTCCATAAAATGTAGCATCTGTAAGAAAATCACGTTGATACAGTGAGGAGGGACGTGGGGAGGGGCATCTGATTTTTTTTACCACGTGGATGGCCGACAGGGTACCCGTGTTCCACTAAATTTGAATTTTCATAACTTTAACAATTTTCAACCGATTTAGATAATTTTGACAGTTTTGGAAACAGAAACTCATATACTTTTTGCCCATCGTCAAGGTTTACAGCTTTTGTCCATGGTTATAGAAGAAATCTTTGGAGTAAGGCTTAAAAGTCTACACACGTAACCGAAGGACTATCAACCAGTTTCAAATTTTTAACATGCTCATTGCGCTTCTTCGAATAGTCGGTGTTCACAGTATATATTCTGGGTCTCAAAAAACCCCTGGAGTAAGGCCTAAGTCATCCAAAAAATCCCTGGAATAAGATCTTATGGTCTGCTAACGTAACCAAAGGTATATCGTGCAAATTCAAAAAGGGTACATGCTCTTTATGGTGCATAGCATATAATTCTTTCGCAGTATATGTTCCGGGTCATCCAATGACCTTTTCTTAAAACATGTTTGCATTCCAAGTAGTTCTTGTTGCTGTCAATGATTCCAGGTAGTCTACGAACTCCATACAGTCAAGGTCTTAGGATCAATCTCCGTAATGGTGGCAGTTAACGAAGAATAAACAAGTTGCGTAACCCCTTCTTGATATATGTTTGTATTCTAAGTAGTTCTTGTTGTTGTCGTGGGCTCCAGGTAGTCTACGAACTCCATAGAGTCAAGGTCTGGGGATCAACCTTAGTAACGGAGGCAGTTATTGAAGAATAAACTAGTTGTGTTACCCCTTCTTGGTATTTGTTTGTATTCCCAGCAATTCTTGTTGTTGTCATTGGTTCCAGGTAGTTTACAAACTCCATAAATTCAAGATCTGTGGATCAACCTCCGTAATGGAGGCAGTTAATGAAGAATAAACAAGTTGTGTGACCCCTTCTTGATATATATATATATATATATATATATATATATATATATATATATATATATATATATATATATCTGTTTTTCATGTAGTTCTTGTTGTTGTCGTGAATTCCAGGTAGTCTACGAACTCCATACGGTCAAGGTCTTCGGATCAATCTCCGTGATGGAGGCAGTTATCGGAGAATAAACAAGTTGCATGACCCTTTCTTGGTATATGTTTGTATTCCAAGTAGTTCCTGTTGTTGTCGTGAGTTCCAGGTAGTCTACGAACTCCACACAGTCAAGGTCTTCGAATCAATCTTCGTAATGGGGGCAGTTATCGAAGAATAAACAAGTTGTGTGACCCCTTCTTGATATATGTTTGTATTCCAAGTAGTTCTTGTTGTTGTCGTTGGCTCCAGGTAGTCTACGAACTCCATAGATTCAAGGTCGGTGGATCAACCTCCGTAATGGAGGCAGTTATTGAAGAATAAACAAGTTGTGTGACCCCTTCTTGGTATATGTTCGTATTTCATGTAATTCTTGTTGTTGTCGTGAGTTCCAGGTAGCCTACGAACTCCATACAGTCAATATCTTCGGATCTATCTCCGTAATGGAGGCAGTTATCGAAGAATAAACAAGTTGCGTGACCCCTTCTTGGTATATGTGTGTATTCCAAGTAGTTCTTGTTGTTGTCGAGGACTCCAGGTAGTCTACGAATTCCATAGAGTCAAGGTATGGGGTTCGACCTTGGTAACGGAGGCAGTTATTGAAGATAAACAAGTTGTGTGTCGCCTTCATGGTATTTGTTTGTATTCTAAGTAGTTCTTGTTGTCATTGGTTCCAGGTAGTCTACGAACTCCGTAGAGTCAAGGTCTGTGGATCAATCTTCGTAATGGAGGCAGTTATTGAAGAATAAACAAGTTGTGTGACCCCTTCTTGGTATATGTTTGTATTCCATGTAGTTCTTGTTGTTGTCGTGAGTTCCAGGTAGTCCACGAACTCCATACAGTCAAGATCTTTAAATCAAGCACCGTAATGGAGGCAGTTATCGAAGAATAAACAAGTAGCGTGACCCTTTCTTGATATATGTTTGTATTTCAAGTAGTTCTTGTTGTTGTCGTGGGCTCCAGGTAGTCTACGAACTCCATAGAGTCAAGGTCGGTGGATCAACCTCCGTAACGGATGCAGTTATTGAGAACAACTGGGAGGGACGGAAGGTACCGGTTTTCCTCCAATACCTTTTCCGAACTTAATCTATCACATGTTGTGCATATGCATAATCGAGTTTCAGACATAGTAATTAATTTCCACTCCGGGTGGCTCAATACTCGGAACATAGGCAATTAACTTTGAATGTACTGAACTCGAAAGGTGATCTCTCTTCGCTTATGTGGTCGGGTTGGGATCTGATGACCAACTGGCACAATCTCACACAACCCTACTTCATCGAGCGCCGTTGGTGATGAAGCAAGTGTGTAGGAGCCAGATAATACTAAATACTCATCCTACTTGGTTGGCATTGTACAAAAACATATATGAGAGAGTTAGTTCTGAGAATGTATTGCGAGAGTTCGGCTACATGCGCTCGGTGTTGAACTTAATTTAGAATTAAAAAAAAAAACACTTAAATAAAGAATAAAAAAAAATCGTTTACATGCCCGGTGCTGTGAATTTGGTTTCATCAGTACCCGCTAAGCTGCGGAGGACGACGGAGGTCCTTCGTAGCTTAGTAGGGAAAACACCTGTCTAGCGTACTGGTTTCGTGGGATCAAACCCCACCGAAGTTCTGTAGATCAATCTCCGTAATGGAGGCAGTTATCGAAGAATAAACAAGTTTTGTGACCCCATCTTGGCATATGTTTGAATTCCAAGTAATTCTTGTTGTTGTCTTGAGTTGCAGGTATATGTTTGTATTTTTAGTAATTATTTTCATTGAAGTGGGCTCCGTAATGAAGGCAAGGCAAAATACGTGAATGAAATCCGTTTTTTTTTTGTCGAAGAGACTTACAAACTTATTAACAGGTACTCATAAATGATTCATAATAAGCTACAGGCAGTGAAAGTTATTTCATGAAAATCTTTATTGTTTGCGGCAAATTGGGTCGAAAACGTGATAAAATCGGGTAAGTCAAAATCAGGGGTAGACGAAATCTGGGAGTGACAAAATCGGGTCAACCTCATCTGAGTGAATGTACGCATTCTTAGTACAGTAGCCGTTCGATAACTGCAAAATGTTTACTTTTCAGTTATCGAATGCCGTTCGGTAACTGCAACGCACAGACGTCAAACGGCTGTCAATCGACGTTAAATGCAATAAAAGTGCATCTAAATGCGCAGTGCAATGCAGCTGTCATTGAGTCTGATATCGGTTTAAAGTTTAGCGGTCCGATAACTGTAAAACTGTTGCAACTATCGAATTGCAGTTAAATGACTTGCAGTTAACGAACGTCTGCTGTAGTTTTTGTTTTTGCCATGGTACTAGGTAGTCTATGAACTCCATATAGGAATGATCTGTAGATCAACCCACGAACGGAAGGCTATTGGTATATGTTTGCATTTCAAGTAGTTCAAGTTGTTGTCATTAGCTCTGGGCAGTTATTGAATAATAAACAAGAAGTGAAACCTTATCTTGATATATTAGCATTCCAAGTAGTTATTGTTGTCTTGTTGTTGTTTGTTCCAGGTAGTATACAAACTTCATTCATATCACTAATATGAAGTTGTCTATGCTTTGGAAATGCAAATTGTAAATAAATTGGAACGATACAACTTCACGCCGAGATCATGTAGCATATTAAAATTAGATTAAGGACACTCCTCACGGAATCCAAGTTTCAAAGTGTTCGCGTTTTCGGGGATACAGAGGCGGGGCACAACTGTAATTTTTCAAGAACTTTGAAAGTTTGAAACTTGGATTCCTAAGGAGTGACCTTAAAGATCCTCTAGATATTCGTGTAAGCCAGAAGTCTTACTCCATAAATTTCTAGGATGACCATTAGCATATGCCATGAACGCATTTTATTCATGTGCCTTAAAGGCATGTACCAAATTTAAAACAGGCTGATATATCTCTGGTGTAGATCCTAATGCCTTACTTCAGGGTTTTCTTGGATGACCATGAACATTTAAAATGGGTGCATTCTATTCTACGTACAATAAAAGGCATGTATAACTATTCAACTAGGCCGAAAGAACTCTGGTTACGCGTGAAGTTCTTGAGGATTGTTCAAGTGTTCTCTTGGATACCCATGAACATATGCAATGAAAGCGGTATATTCTATGTAC
Source organism: Armigeres subalbatus (assembly GCF_024139115.2). Taxonomy (NCBI): domain Eukaryota; kingdom Metazoa; phylum Arthropoda; class Insecta; order Diptera; family Culicidae; genus Armigeres; species Armigeres subalbatus. The sequence goes on along the minus strand of NC_085140.1, from coordinate 351,457,557 downwards.
CACAAAGGGCATATGCCACTTTTGAAACAATCCGAAAGGTATCTGGTTACGTGTGAAGATCCTGAGGCCTATTCTAGCATTTTCTTGGAAGACCATAAACATATCCAATGGACGTATTCTATTCTACGTACCACAAAGGGCATGTACCACTTTTGAAACAAGCCAAAAGATCTCTGGGTACCCATGCAGATTTAAAGTCCTATTCCAGGGTTTTTTGGATGACCATGAACCTATGCAATGGACGCAATCTATTCTGTGTACCACCAAGGGCATGTAACACTTTTGAAAAAATCTGAAAGATCTTTGGTTACGCGTGTAGATCTTAAGGCCTTTTCCAGGGTTTTCTTGGATGACCATGAACATATGCAATAAAGGCGTTCTATTCTATGTACCTCAAAGGGCATGTACCAGTTTTGAAACAATCAAAAAGATCTCTGGTTACGCGTGTAGATCTTAAGGCCTTTTCCAGGATTTTCTTGGATGACCATCAACATATGCAATGAAAGCGCTCTTTTCTATGTACCACAAAGGGCATGCACCACTTTTGAAACAATCTAAAAGTTCTCTGGTTACGCGTGTAGACCTGAAGACCTTTTCCAGGGTTTTCTTGGATGCCCATGAACATATGCACCAGGAAGGCACCAGATGACTTATCCGACAGATTTCTTCGATAGCGCAGAACATATGTAGTGATCACATTTGATTTCAAGATGCGCAAAGAACATGTACCACTTTTGAAACAAGTCCATAGACCCATGGTTACGAGTGTAGACCTTAAGAGACCAGAGATTTCTTGGATGACTCGGAACATATACTATGAACGCATTCTATGCTAAGTACCACAAAGAGCATGTACCGTATTTGAATTTGCATAATAGGCCTTTGGTTACGCGAGTAGATCTTTAGGCTTTACTCCAGAGATTTCCCGGATGACTAAGACCTCATTTCAAGGATTTTTGCATTACCCGAAGCATATACTGTGAACACCTTCAATTCTAAGAAGCGCAAAGAGCTTGTAGCATATTTGAAACTGGTTGAATGGCCTTTGGTTACGCCTTACTTCAAAGATTTCTTGTATAACCATGGGCATAAGCTGTAAGCCTTGACAATGGGCAAAAAGTATATGAGTTTCTGTTTCCCAAACTGTCAAAATTATCCAAATCGGTTGAAAATTGTTGAAGTTATGAGAATATCAATTTGTGGCAACACGGGTACCCTGTCGGCCATCCACGTGTGTTTTTTTTTTGTTGGCCGCATAAGGGTTAATTCTGCAAAAATCCGCACAGCCGTCTGCCCAGCAAAATAAAAACTGATATCCCGGCAAAAATGACATTTGTTAGCTGATTTTCGGCAAATTATTTGCTGATTTTCAGCAATTTTGACAGAAATCTCGGCAAAAAACATGTTTGCTGGGGCACGGCTGTGCGAAACTCGGTAAAAGTTTAACATTTTGCTGAGATCCCGGTAAAACAAATTAAGTGTGCAAGTCGTCGAAAGATGAGTTGAAATGGCGAACTGGTAGACCAACTTTTGAACAATATACATTAGTTTGTTTGAGCATCGGGCGAAAACGATAACTCTTGTAAAAAAAAAATTACTATTAGAAAATAAAATTTTGAAAAGCTAGCCCCCCCTAGAATTTTTCGTTAGTTACGCCAATGGTCCCCACTGTGCCGCTGAACTCTAGGGTAAAATTAACGCTTTAAGGTTCCCCCAAACACGAACGATAGAATCACGGCGATGTAATCGCTTCGGTCTGGGGGAGCCTTCACTATCTCAGTTGGAGTGTCACTGTCACTAGGGGAATATTTGGCGCCGCTAGATAGTGCCGAGCACTACGGCCCCTCCCTTCTGGCGAAATATCTTCGCTGAAATGTGAAATAACATTCACTAATTTCGCCGTCACTGAGGACCCCAGGTATTTATTCACCTTCAGTTGTTTATCATGAGGGATCTCAAAATCTGGTTAAGAGTAATGATAAATCGGAATCATTTGGCGGGATCTGCAAATCTCGGCACAAGAATTTCTCCAAGTTAACAAATACCAATGTATTGATATGATCAGCTCAATGGAAGAGCGTTGAAACGGAAGCCTTTTTTGTTATTTTCTACATATCTGCAAGTAAATTATTATCGTCAGTCATACATGGATCAATAAAAATTTCGGCCTACTTCCCTTAGTTGCTGGTTGTTGCCCGTCCAAGGTCGCTAAAAAGAAAAACTGGAATAAGGTGGACGACACGATCAAATACAGTATGCATTTTGAGCTGGATATGAGGCATACACATACTGATTAGGGAGGAATCTTGGCATGACACACACAATGAGCATCTGTGGATATCAAAGATTTTTAACCAAATCAGGACTCCATATTACTCTGCCAGATAGCGAACTGGAGATTCGATGAAAACTTCATAGCTTTCGTCCTGTAATCGGTTCCACTGTGTACAGATGCAGGGGCATACGAGCAGTACCTGCTTTGCCGTCTCGATTATACAACGTACACACGGTCAAGTAATTTGACCTACATTGACCCCCTTCCGTGGTTACTCAAACATCTAATATTTTCCACCAACAGCGACTCGAAAAATCGACAATAAAATCGATCGAACAACAATATCAACACTGGCCACGGCCCTGTTGACTCAAACAAGAATCAAACTGCTTTGATTTCTTTCAACCAAGCAGCCAACTGTCAAACGGCTACTTGAACAACTTCACACATGGTGAAACAATGCAGCAACCAAAGCATTTCATGGGGGAGGGGGCAATGTTTGATCGTGTACAGGTACACACCTCATTACCCCCATACGCACGGTCAAGCATTTTTTGTTAAACATTGAATCCGACCCAGCAAAGTTTTTGCAATATTTGACCGTGTGTAGAGGTGTTTGACGAACCGCGTTGCTTAACTCGATTTGTCAAACAACTCTACACACTAAACTTGTTCCTAACTTGTCCCTGGGAGTGGAGTCTATATTTGCCAGACATGCAAGATCGTGTGTGGGGTCCGTAGTAGCCTTGCGAAGGTGTAGGATTGCCAATCCGGAGATGGCGGGTTCGATTATCGGATGTTTTCGGGTTGGAAAATTTCTCGACACCTTAGGCATAGTGTATCCATTGCTAATAGAATTCCAAGTTCCAGTTGGAAGGTAGAGCCATTGAAGTTATCAATCAGTTATCAACATTAATTGATTGGGGTTCTGCCAAACCGCGCCAAGCGGATTTTGGTCTGAGCTATGTTATCTTATCCATAAAAAGAAAACGGTAATCATTTCAAATGAATTCATTAGCACATTTGTTGAAGGATATCTTCAATGATAGGTTTGAGGAATATTCGATACGATTTGTAAAGTTTGGGCAGAAAAACTCGTAATTTTTCGTTGGCGCTTGGAGTTTTTTTTGTTTTTCAACGGATGGATTCAACGGCAGCGAATAAAAGACAAAATTAGATCTTAGAACGTGAGAACTTTGAATGAACACGCACGTGTTTGGCTCCTGGTTTGTGAGCTGCAGAACATCGGCGTGGGCGTGAAAACAATCCAGAAAATACGGTAACCAAAAACCGGAGAATGTGGATCTCATCGTAAACACTTCATTCAAGTACCGCATCTACTATGTATAGCGGCAGCGACAAACCAGAACTTGGAATTAGTTTGGTGATCGGTAAGCAGATGAAGCCGAAAATCGACAACATTGAGGATGAAGAGAAATGCTAGAGGAATGGCAATAAGCAGAACCTATTTTTCTCGTAAGAACATCCACAAACAGGTTCGTAATGGTCACAGGTTTCCATAAGGGCCGATCAACAACGGATCAGATGTTTAGCTTGCGGATGATCTTTGAATTCTGGGAGTACAACTTGCAGACTCACCATCTGTTTATTGATTTCGAAGCAGCGTACGATTTAGTTAAGAAAAATGATATGCTGCAGATAATGTCTGATCATGGTTTGACCTCGTATGTAAAGCTATTTTTATCATTGTTGTCGGTATGGTTTAAAGTTGCGATATGCGTTCGATGCCTCATGTCGTGACGTGTCATGACGTAGTAGGGAGAGAACACATATCGCACTATGTATAGATTCTAGTGTGACCAAAAGTGGTTCACGTTTGGCGTGAACAATGGTTTTCCGGCGAAACTGATTAGGCTGATACGTGCAACGATTGATGGCTCGAAATCAAGTATTTGGATTGCAGACGAAGTGTCAACTTCGTTTGTGACATTAGGTGGATTGAAACATTCGTGTATTCGAATTCATAGTTCAACTTGGCATTCAAGGGAGCGATTTGGCGTGTAGAGGCTATCATCACACGGTCACAAATGCTCCTGGGCTTTGCGGACGACATCGACTTCATTGGAATCAATCGCAGGGCAGCAGTGGAGGCTTTTGTCCCACTGGAGAGAGAGAGACGGCGAGGATATGCTTAAACATTAATTCTACCAAGAGAAAGTACATGGTTGCTGGTAGAGATAGAGGTAGACATAGTGGTGCTTAAGCTGAGGCAGGGATTGATGGGGATGTATTTGAAGTTGTTGAAGAATTTGTTTGCCTTGGTGACATTGCCGAAACGAATAGAGACAAAACATATTTAGAAAAAATCGCGCTACTCTGCTCTCCCTGTCACTGTCATTTGAAGCATTACTAAATCGGAAGTAACCTGCGGACATATATGAGCAAACAACAGTGTTTGCTTATATATGACCGCAGATTCATTTTCAAATGATTTAGATAAATTCGTGCTGCTAAACTTTATAAACTGACCGTTTTTACGAACGTTCAGGATTTTCCAGAAGGCCATATATGAGTGAGAACTTTGAATTAATTCCCAGGTGACTACTACAAATGATAAAAAAAACATGTTTCTCTTAGATGTTTCTCAAAATGACCATTTCTAAGCACGTACGAGATTTTCTAGGAAGACGTCTGGTGGCAACCTGTAAATGTGATCATTGATGAGTAAGAATGGTGAATCTCCAAGATAGCAGGAAAAATTTAGAAAAAAAATCGTGCTTCTTGAGGACGATCTTCTCTCGAAAGGACCTCGAAAGGTTTCCTCAGTACCCGCTAAGCTGCGGTGGACGACGGAGGTCCTTCGTAGCTTAGTAGGGAAAGCACCTGTCATGCGAATTGGGGTCGTGGGATCAAAGCCCACCGAAGGGGTGGTTACCCTCCAATACCTTTTCCGAACTAAAATCTATCACATGTTGTTCATATGCATAATCAAGTTTCAGACATAGTAATTCGGATATATGTTCGCACCAGAGCGTTAATGAATAAAGCTTCCAATGAATGATTAAATTTGTTAGGATTAAATCATTTAATTCTGTGATTAAAGATTATGATTGATGATTAATCAGTTGTCGACAATGATTAACGATTATGATTAATGAATAAAAAGTTTCGAAAATGAATAACGATTAACGATTATGATTAAATATCGACACATAATGTGTATGATCAATGATTAATTATCCATATGATTATCGATTAATACTTATGATTAACAAAATTTAATGCTTTGCATAGTAATCAATAATCAAGAAATCACACCCACTGAAAAATTTCTTACAAAGAAAACATTTCCAGTTTTTATAATCAGAAATTCATTGAAGGTACTTTCAAAGGTATGATCATGATTAATGATTAATGAATAAACACGATGAATATTGTGATTAAAATTGACGATTAATGATTAAACGCTACAAAATTATGAATATGATTAATGATTAATGATGTAATGTAAAAGTCTCTGATTAATGGTTATTGATTAATGATTGAATATCATTTTTGGGTGATTATAATTAATGAATATTGAATAAATATCTCATTATTCATTAATCATGATTAAATCTATGATTAATCACTAATGCTCTGGTTCGTGGAGTTTCTCCGACTACTACGAGCAGGATGTCGTCTGCGTAGACGAAGATGTAGATGTTCCTCGGGAGGCCATTGAAGACCCCATTCATGGCAACCAGAAATAGGGTTACCTCCAGAACAGACCCCTGCGGGATCCTAGTCTCCTCTGGGAAGGTTCTGGAAGCGAAATGGCCGATAAAGACCCGAAAGGACCGGCGGGTGAGGAAGTTGTGTACAAAAGCTAGGATGTTACCAGTGAAAGTCCACCAGACTGTGAGGAAATGTAAGAAATGATTGAGAGATAATCGTGCTAGCTTAGAATGAATACTTCAAAAAAATAAATGGACGATATATTTAGCTTATCCTTTCCTATACACCCTGTGCTCTTCATTCAGTCATATTTACCCGAGACTTCTATCGAACAATTACTAGAGAACTAATTTTGTGAGGAGTACGTGATGGTTTGGTGCAAATTGGTTTCTAAATGGCGCACAGATGACTCACTTTCACTCAATATTTTATACTTTTTGCACTTTGTAAAGTGCGAGTCCCGGAAGGTTACGTGTGAGGGGTCTAGGAAATCAGGTCAGCGATCACTGTGAACAATAAAAGGAGCTCATATTTGTATTGATTAAAATCGATTTTTGAGAAATTACAATATCGGTAAGAAAGTGTTTCGAGTGACTCGCCTGTAGGCTGTGAGTTTCAGGCCGTGCATCCAAGAAAAAAATCTCTGCTAACTACCTCCATTGTAGGTTTCAAAATAAATTTTTAATTCGGTTACTTCAAAGATTCAGAAATGCAACGCTCTGTACGTGGATAAAAAGGTGTATCAACTTCTCAATTCTTACATCTTACTTAATTCTAACTTCCAAATTATCACATTTCCATCTTGCTTCTCACATCTCTTTTCGCCCTACTTTCTTCTCACTCTTCACTTCTCCCCTCTTACTTTTTGCTTTACATTTCTCAATTCTTCAAAATCTCTTCTTTCTGCCACAACTCAGTTCTCACTTCTCGCGTTTCGTTTCTCACTTCTCACTTTTATCTTTTAACACTTTCACCACACTATTCGCTTTTCTAATATCATTTCTGCTCGGGTCTCGCTGTTCACTTCTCAATGAATCACATACTCGATTATTACTTCTCACTGGTCGTTTCTGATGCCTCATTTCCCATGGAATGAAAAGTTTTGTTTATCGCTTTACACGATTCTTCTCTCATATTTCTCTTCACACTTTTATACTTCGGGATCGATTTGCAGGCGTGACTTATTTTGTAAACAAACATTGTTCTGTGGATTCTGTAGAATGAAAGCGTTTTTCTTCAAATGAATGCCTTCATCTTACAGAGGTAAGCTTATTCTGTCGGATACATACCGCAGTTTTTTTTCAGGAGATGCTTGCTTTAGCAGTAATTCTCGTTCCAATGTTTGATTTCAAAGTCATGTATGTACACCCAAAACGCAAATCGATCCTGATTTGTATAATTATCAGATGGCGCAACTAAGCTTTCGCTGTTTGTCAATAGCTGGCTCAAGTAGTAAGTTCTGATCGATTGTTATGGGCTAAACACAATGGATACACGGAAGAAAAAAAGTACCCAGCGTTGAGTTTTTTTAAACTTATTTTTGAGTTATTTTTTTTCTTTTCTTTCATCCACTCTTTCTTCTGTTGTCAAAAACAAAAGAGCTAAACAATCCAACGACGCCAGTTCAATACGGAAAGCTATCAAAACGCACACAAACGTATCCATTGTGTTCGGCCCATTACTGATCCAAAACATCCAAATCCAAGCTCAAACATATAAATAATAAACAAACCGCTTTAACAATTCTCGCTTAACTTTTCAAAAGGACCTAGTTAACATTTTTTTTCATGAATTAATTTAAATAGTGCAATCAACAGAATAACATGAAAGCTATTGATTGCTGTATTCAAATTAATTCATGAAAAATATGTTACCTAGGTCCTTTTGAAAAATTAGGCGAGAATTAAGTGATTTTGTTTTTATTTTTTTCATTGTGGGTCCAGCAAAATGTTTGATTTTACGCCCAACAAACGTCATTTGCGGGAAGTGTCAGTTTTCTTTATTCGTTCTAATAAAACAGTGGTAGAAAACAAATATTGAATAATGAACAGCGAGAATTGAGAAGTGAGAAATGAGATGTTTGAAATTATTACAGAGTAGTGAGAAGAGATTACTAAAAAACGGAAGTGAGTATTGAGTAGTGAGATGTGTGCAGCAACATGTGAGTAGTGGAAAGTGAGAAATGAGAATTGAGAAGTAGATAGAATAAAGTGAGATGTGATACTTGCGAAGTGAGAAGTAGAATGTGAGTAGTGCGATGAAAAGTAGCATAAAGTGAAATTATAATTGGGAGGTAAGCAGCGAGATGTTGAGTAGTGAGGTGTGAGTGGAGAGATATAAAACAAAAAGAAGAAGGAAGACAAAAGAAAGAAGAAGAAAAACAAAAGAAAGAAAGAGAATGAATCTCGTTTCTTAAATCTCCTTCCTTCCTCCTTATCACTTCTTACTACCCCAAGCAGCACAAGTCTAATGAAACTGGTTACAGCAACCTAATTGTGACTAAATCGGGTCTTACATAAGCTACTGTGATCTATGTACATCATGTGTGCTGCTCGAGACTCCCTTTTCACTCCTCATTTCTCACGTTGGCATTAACATTGTAAAAGGGCGAAACTGCTTTTGTAAACAAGAGCTTCTCACGTCACTGGTGGGCTAATTTAAGCCCATTCACGCAATCCAACATCACTGATGGAAGCAACGAATCCTCTCCTTTCAATAAATGGCGCTGGAGTGGGTGGGTGGGCTCAGTTTACCCACCAGCGAAGTAAGAAGCTCTTGTTTACAAAGGTAATTTCGCCCTTTCGAAATGTCTGTGCCAAATTCTTACTATTCACTTATTCTTTCTTCGCACATCTCGATTCTCATCTCTCTTTTCCCACTACTCACTTCTCACTATTCATTTATCATTTCTCACTTCGCACATCTCCCTTCCCACTTCACATTTTTCATTTTTCACTTTCATCTCACTTCTGACTTCTTTTTTCTCACTTATAATTTTTCGATTCTAACTTTTCACTTCTCACTACTACTTCGCGCTTCAAATTTCTCACTTTTAACTTCCCATTTATTATTTCTCACTATTCACTTATTATTTCTTATTTCCCACTTCTCACTTCTCATTGCTGACTTCTCACTACTCACTTCTCATTTTTAACTTAACACTTCTCACTATTAATTTATCACGTCTCACTTCGCACATCTCACTTCCAACTTCTCATTTTTCACTTTTCTTCTCGCTTATAACTTCTTTTCATTTTGGAGTTTCACATCCCATGCTTACTTTTCACTACTCACTTTACACTTCTCACTTCAATTATCTCACTTCTCATTTTTAACTTTACACTTCTCACTACTCTCTATCCATTTCTCACTTCTCACTTCTTATTTTCACTTCTCGCTTTCAACTTGTAATATCTCATTTCTGACTTCTTATTTCTCACTATTCACTTTCCACTTATAACTTCTAGCTGTTTACTTCTCACCACTTCTTCGCATTTAAAATTTCTCACTTCCCACTATTCACTTCTCACTTCTTATTTTGAACGTCTCACTTTTAACTTTCAACTACAGTAATACTCCGATTTTATCACCCCCCCCCCCCCTGGTGAATTTTGGGGTGATAAAACAGGGTATGTGACAAAATTGAAAAAAAAAATTCTTTTTTTTAATTCATTCCACAAATATGAATCATTTTACACCTTGGAAAGGCCAAATGCGTGAATGGTACCCGTTATTTCTTGTCGAAATTGCTTACAGAATATTTCCCAGGTACTCAGAAGTCGTTCGTAATAAACTAAAGGCGGTTAAAGTTATTTCATGAAAATCAATGTTGTTTTCGGTATTATTTACGAAAATAAAAAGAATGACAAAATTTTTTGGGGTGACAAAATCGGGTCGAAAACGTGACAAAATCGGGACGTGATAAAATCGAGTCGAAGACGTGATAAAATCGGGGGTAGACAAAATCGGGAAGTGACAAAATCGGGTCAACACTGTATTCATTTCTCATCTTTGACGTAGGCATATCTCAATTCACTCTTCTTATTTTTCACTTTTCACACCACACTTCTAACTTAGAATCTCTTATGTCTCACTTCTGACGTCTCATTTATCACTTAGAACTTTTCTTACTTTTCACTTTGCACTGCGAATTTCTCACTTCCAACTTCCTTATTCTCAATTCTCACTTCCCACTTCTTACATTCTCACTTCTTACTTCGCATTTCTTACTTCCAATTTTTCACTTCTTACTTCTCATTTCTCACTTCTAACTTCACTTCTCACTTGAAATTTCTAATTTCTCACTTCTCGCTTATCATTTTTCACATCCAACTTCTATCTATATCGTGCATGTAACTATTTTTGACAACATCGAGTTAGCGAGAAGTAAATTCATTGGAATATTACCTCGAGAATATCGAGTGAGGGGAGATATCGACTTACGGAGGGAACGCAGTATGCTAGATTCAAGGGACTTGAAAATTCATCGAGTTAGAGAAAATATCGAGTTACAGAACATTGGAAAGGGACAGTTCAAATAATTTGTATAGCTGAGCAGGATAATAATACAGTTCGTTTTGTAAATGTTGTGTCCGCATGATGTAGTGGTTTGATATCTCAGTTTATATTAGCTGAAACAATAAAAATCTTAAATTGTACGAATTGTAACTTGAAAAAATGCCTCCATCTAATGGTATCGGTTTTACCAGAAATGGATAATTTTCCGCAGTGCTAATTTGCTAATTAAAAATTTAAAATCCCTATCTAATACTAAACATCCCCTAAAAACTATTCATGGAGAGAGCTGCAATACCCGTACCAATAAACCGCTCTGAACGGCCTCGCACTGTACCGGCACGAAAATCACCCCCGTTGCAGTGGACACAAGTCCGCGCGAAGAAAATTTTCCGACCTCTTGAGGTATCCGAGGCAGAGCTGGTGAAAATCCGATCGCAGGACAGATGCGACGAGGTGGGTCAAGGGGGTCTCGCATCGCGTACCATCGCGACCGCGTGGCTGATCTCAATTTTTTTTTCGGCAATGTTTGGCTACCGCGTCTGGGCTGGGCTGTTTGTGGGTTTGTATATATAGCACCGGCGGGGTTGATCACCAAATCAGTACCGTCTCTGGTCTCGCTATCTCTACAGGTGTTTTCCAAGAGGTCCCAACGGAAAGCATCCGAACGTGAAACGTGTGCTTCCAAAGGGAAGAATCATAGTGCCAAGATGCGAATGGTACGTTGGGTTTCGGGAGTGCGTGCTGTTTAGGGGGTTTGTGCTTGTATCCATATTTTGCGCAGCGAACTGTGGAGCAGCTGTGTGCCGTGGACTGGAATAGCGTAATAATTAAGCCATAAAAGTGTTTGGATAACATGAACTCTGCGCTCGGTGCGTGCCTAGCATAATAGGTGAAAATGTGACCTCAGTGAGCATTTGGACTGGCTTGGATGAACGAAGAAATGATCGGTGCATAGACGGAACGTCGAAACAGTTGACTTATGAAACAGTACGGCGGCGAACAGAATTGGTAGAAATGCTACATGATGGAATTAATTGGCTCACCGAATCTATTCATTTGCGGCGGATTTATTTGGGCCTTCCACCGTCGTCCATAAAAGTGAACAATTAATGTGTGCGCAGTTGTGTGTGTCGTTGCATAAATTCATTATCTGTTATGTGGATTTTGCTATTTGGGATTTTATATTTTTGGATTAATTACTGCAGCAGTGGTAAGCGGATTATGCAGCAGCTTTCACTCCGACCCGGCTGTTTGCCAAAGTGATAACGAGATGGATGAGCAAGATGCAGCAGAAATAAAACGGGAGAGCTGAACAGCTCTGTCATTAGTATTACGTCTTGCTTGCTTCTTATGAAGATCCGAGATGATGGCTGTTATCAAATTAGCTGGATTTTGTTGTGAGATAATTGATAAATGGAGGATGTTGGGTAAATAATTTGAGCAGCAGACCTCTCTAGAGTTGGAAAAATTAGTGCAGATGTGTAAATGTATTTTTCTATGGAAAATGTTTATAATAACAATCCTGAGTTTGCATTTAATCTTTACAAGCTTTATAGAAAATGCTAACCAAGCTTTTGTTCTACTGGACACTGGTTAATATCTGTTTCACTACTTGCGTTCATCAAGCACTACGACTATCCTTAACTTAACTCTAATTAGTAGATCCGTGCTACAGCAGAGCGGTGTTTTATTATTTTCAAAATATTTTCTATAGTGGTTAGCTATAGTGGATCGAAAAAAAAAAAACCACACGTATTTCTAATGTCCATACCATTTCTGATGGGTGGCTAATGACTGGCTTCAAAAATTTCCATTAGTGCTGAGGATTATAAACACACAATGATCTTCTGGTGAGCTTCGTGAGAATCTGGAACATCCAAAAAATGATTAAAATGATGAAAAATTAAATGTTTGTCCTACAGCAGGGATTCTTTTCCATATTGTTGTGTAGTAGCCTGAGAACGAAATCACTACTTTTACTCATTCATGATCCTTAACCTACATTTGATGGAACATCCGTCTAAATATTTCCATTTTTCGCTGAATATATCTCAGCATTTCTTGGCTCTTTCACAGAAGAACATATTTCAATCAAAATCTGTGTCATCGTCACTAAAAACGACAAATATTTTGCATTTGCGGTTTCGTAATTTGATGATCCACATCATCACAGCTTCAAATTCCTAACAGCAAATTTTTAAAACTTGAGGATTCCGAGCTATCTTACCCAATTGGTTGTCTCATAATCACTGGCCCAGTTGTTCCATTTGCTTCAGATGTTTCCTAATGTGTTTCTCGTTCTATAAGGTTCGAAAGGTTGAAGAATTCTCAGATTTGTTCCAGTTCTTGTCTTCTTGCATCGAAAAAAGACCAATAATTGAAATACATCCATGGGAAACTAATCAGAATTGATTTTTTTTAACTCTTACCTATTGTAAAATCATTCCTATTTGAAGGGATTAGAAACAAAGAGATGGACGTGACAAATCCTTTGTTCAGAAGAAATTTGCTATTTCGTCGAGTGTTTCTTCTTTAGGAAATATATTTCAAATTCAAATTTTCCAGACAAAAAAACATTTTTAAATTTGTCAATTTCTCCCCATTTCAAAATTTATTGTTTTCCACAGCAATTAAATTCTCCTTCCTTAGCAACTTCATCATAAATTTCCTCGGAGTGGCCCTTAGAGTCCTCCTTCAAGAAAACCTGTTCTCTGCCACTTGTACTGTCAACTATTTTAGATCTTGGTGCATGATTTCGACTAGCAGCTCTTCTGGATATTCTTTCTCAGGCTGTAAAAGGAGTTTATTTGGTTGCTCTCAACTAAACCACTCCTTAAGTTCTTTCAGAAATTTCCACCTTAGTCCTTCCAATAATCATTCGCAAAAAAAATTTGCTTTCTTTAAGCTCAACAGCTCCTCAAATTATCTATAATTTATCGTTTATAGTATCTATAGTTGCACAAAAAAATAGATCTTTACATTAGGATCAGTAACTACGAGGCACATCAATAACAATAACTTACCTGAGAACAAGAAAAGCGAAATGCTCTCTTGCCTTTTTGTAAATATTATTGATACCTCATTAGCTGAAGTACACAATCCGTTTCCTTTTTCCCCCAGTTTATTGTCCCCTGCTGCCTAGCTCTGCTGGTAGCATGCGCTACTGCCGAGAGCAAAGACCAGCTGGCGGCAGAGGATCAGAACGTCGCTGCCAGTGAGAGAAGCGTAGAAGCTGAGCTAATACAGGACCGTGATCTGGAAAAGCGAGGAATTCCGCTAGGGGATTGGAGTTCTGTTCAGGAGCAACACCAAGCGCTGCCGCTGCACCAGCCACAGTATGAATCGCACCAAGTGCAGGAATCTCATTCGAGCAACGATTTCCTCTCGCACTATGGCTCGCAGCCACAATACAGTCACCAGCCCCAGCAGCACCTTCACCAACCGTCCTACTATCAACATCAACCGCAACAGCAGACCTTCTACCAAGCCCACGCCCAACAGCATGAAGCACCACAATACCAAGTTGGTCAGCACATGCACTTGATTCACTTCCCACAACAGCAAATGCATCACTACCAACCGGAGCCACAGCACCATGAAGAAATTAAGACCGTGACTATCGAAAAGAAGGTTCCCGTACCATACACCGTCGAAAAGCACGTCCCATACACTGTTCACAAAAAGGTGCCCTATGAAGTGAAGGTCCCAATTCCACAGCCCTATGTTGTTGAGAAGAAGGTCCCGTACACCGTGAAGGAATACGTCAAGGTCAAGGAATACGTCCCGGAGCCATACACCGTCTACACCAAGGTTCCATATGAGGTTAAGGTAAGTTGCATCAAAAAACACATTTTCATAAAAAAACCTCTCCTAATAAATCCTTCTGCCAGGTTCCGGTCGACAAGCCATACAAGGTTGAAGTTCCAGTGCCAAAGCCGTACGTAGTTGAGAAGAAGTACCCGGTCGAAGTTAAGGTCCCAGTTCCAGTTCCATACACCGTTGAAAAGAAGGTCCCATACGAAGTCAAGTACGAAGTGCCAGTTCCAAAGCCCTACACAGTCATCAAGAAGGTCCCTTATGAGGTGAAGGTCCCAGTCGACAGGCCATACAAGGTCGAAGTGGAGAAGCCTTATCCAGTGGAGGTGAAGAAACCGTACCCAGTTTACGTCGAAAAGAAGGTTCCATACGAAGTCAAGGTCCCAGTTGATAAGCCGTACAAGGTTGAGGTGCCAAAGCCATACAAGGTCGAAGTCAAGGTCCCAGTGCCAACTCCATACACCGTTGAGAAAAAAATCCCATACACCGGTAAGTATTCCGCAACTCGATCCAAACCAAATCCATACTAATTCACCCCTCCCTCTAATCTAAACAGTGGAAAAGCCCGTCCCCTACCAGGTGAAGGTCGAGATCAACCGCCCAGTCCCGGTGTACAAGGAAGTCAAATTCCCTGTAATCAAGGAAGTGCCACACCCAGTTAAGGAGAAATACATCGTGCCAGTGCCAGTTAAGCATGAACCGGTTCACCAGCTCAGCCACAGCTACGGCCAAGAATCGCACTATCAGCCTCAACAGCATGAGAATCTGCAGCCTCTGCATAGCCAGCCCGAAGTGCAGTACACCCAGGACCAGACCCACTACCAGCAGCAGGCTCATGAACAGCAGCACTGAGACCCTCGGACTCATCGCTTGGGTGTGACCTTGTTGGCTATTTCGCTCCTCCTTTGTGATAATAGTAAATGTATATAACACGCGAGTATTAAAATCTTGGAACAGCTTGTCTAGCCGCCAAGATAAATGGACTGAATACTCGAAAAACGCTGAACCTCGTCAGAACGATTACTGACTTTGAGTATTTCGGCAACCTAATGCAGTAGTTGTTCCGATGGATCAGCTTTTTCTAGTCGTATTGAACAAACGCCAAACTTCGTTATTTCGTTCGTAAAATAGAGATGCTTCTTCTATGTGTTGTTGTTGAATAGTCGTGTAACATGATTGAATAATAATTCGTTAAAAAAATCAATCCATGCTTATCCAATTTTCCGAAATTTCCAATATATTATGTCAGATTACACTAACCGGCTGGAGATATATTTAGCAATCGACCCATGTCTCATCCGCTGACTTTGCTGGCCTTTTCCCTTTCGGTACAAAGTAGTAATGCCCTGACAAATATCGAATTAGATTGAATGAATCAATGTTGCTATTATCGCTGTTGTTGGAGCCGATCCATTTTTTATACCAAACCCCTGTCCATTTTCGTTTTGAATTTTCCAACGGATCGCTTCTCTTGGATCCGATTCGATTGAACAGTTTTATCCTTGCACGTTCTGCCTCTCCCGGCATGTGGGCTCTGGATTGAATGAATACCAACTTTTTACATCTTCATCGGATTGTTGGGTTTTTTTTCGGTTGGAAAGAGTCAAAACACATGTACTCAGCACGACGTGGGATAGGAAAAATAAATCTACAGAAGGTGCTAAGACAAACAGAAGGGAAGAAATCTTTGATATTTATACTTTCCGTTGTTCCCTCTATTTTATAATTGTGAGTAGTACCGATGTCGGATGAGATAATGATCTTAAGGTGACCAGAATTATGCAAGCGAAGAATCCAGCTTGGTTTTAAAAATCTTCTTTATTTGTTTTTCACTCGACTAATTTATTAAGCTTATTTTGAGAAATCCTTGGCTTCGCAGTCTCGGAGGGAATCTAAAACTATGTTTTTTATTATTTTCCTAACTTTTCGGTCCATTTGGAACCTTTTTCTAGGGGTCGATTTGTTAAAGTACTATGTTAAATATGTTCTGTGTAACGTACAAAGTCATGTGTACCAAATGGTTCAAATGTGGTCCGAACGAACTCAGTATCAGACAAGTTCCCAGAAATTCGGTGTCTGGACTTGCTAATTTTTGCCATTGCTTTTCACATGTGAAATCCCAGGTTGATTTAATCAATCGCCCTATCCCGCCCCGTTTTGACCCATTTTCAGCTCTATTTATTGTAGTATATATATGTACCAGCGTGAATGAAAATCCTGTATGTTTAAAAATAATAACCAAGAAATAGAAAAAATAAATTAAAAACGAAAAAAATGATTCTTTAAATTATTTACTAAAAAAACGGACCACCTGCATTCGAATCTAAAACTCATTTTGCTGAACTGCATACGATGCTCAAATCGATATACATAAAAATGAATTTCTGTCTGTCTGAACCTTATAGACTCCGAAACTACTGAACCGATCGGCGTGAAAATTTGTATGCAGAGATTTTTGGGGCCAATGAAGGTTATTAAGATGGTTCGAGACCCTTCCCTCCTTTGAAATGAAACAGAAATTTCTGCATAACTCGAAAACTAAGCGGAGAATAAATTAATTTTAGGCGAAACAAAGTTCGTCGGGTCTGCTAGTTGAAAATAAAATAAACCAAATGACGTACGACTACCGCATCGCTAACAGTACATGTTCTTCGAATATAAAAGCGCATGCATGACAGTGAACTCGTCAGAGTTGGGCTAGCACCAATGCACCACATAATTCGAGTCGTGGTATGGTAACTTATCGCTACACCCAGGGAATCAATATTCGAGCAACGCCTAACAATATACCCTTTGTCGTCAACAGAGTTTGTTACTGACAAACGCACCTAGCGACAAACCTTTATCAGAACCCGAACACAATATGACAAGAATCATTTGCCTTGCATGCTCTGATATTTCCAAGAATACGATGCTAATATTGTTATCATTGTTGGATTCTCGAAAATTTCCATAAAAGGAGAAACTATGATAGCATAAAACCGTAATTTGCTCCAGAAATAATGCAAAATAACGGGATGAAAAGTTAGCAACAAGATTGTCTTCTTTTTTGTTGCTGACAAACATTTTCGGATCTTTGTCATTATTATCTCCAACAAAAAAAAAGGTTTGTCGTTGGTTCTCTTTTGTCGCTTGTTTCGCAAGCGCATTTCAGAAAAATTGATTCCCTGGCTACACCCAACCAGAGATTGCAACATTTTATAGCGATCTCGCATTAGTTTCGCCTACAGTTTGCCATAATTTGCGACATATGCACAGACTGTATTAAGCAAACGGCAGGCCCTTGCATTAGGTCCCCGGTCATGAGAAAATAAGAACTGGTTATGTGTTAGTGTCTACATTGAATTACACTCCCCCATCGGGGAATGAAATCCTGCATACTTGACAACCTCCGCAACCATACAAAAATATTCGGTCGAAGACGGGAATTGATCCCGAGACCCTCCATACTTAGCACATCTAAACTGACGCGCTAACCATATGGACTATTTACTAAAAGAGGAACGATGCGACCAAAGGCAATCATAATTCACGTTTCATGCTATGCGGATGTGATAAATGGCAGGGTAATAGGAATAGCAATGAGTGATACGAGTGGAATAAGCACCATGCATATTTGTATCCTTTTCCATTATCAAGCTAAATGGAATCGGCAAGATTGTGTGGGTTAAAGTTATATTGCTGTACGCGATTCATATACCTGTTCTAGGAGGAGCCAACGAGATTCGTTTGGATTTATTGATCGAAACCAAATAAACCGACTTAATGCAATGAGCTGTATTAACAAGTATAACATTCTCTGATAGGTTTGAATAAAAGATATTTTAGTTACTAGATAAAGATTGTCGCTCCTGTTCCCTTTGTTCTGCTGTCCGAAACATGTGTGGTACATATCTGTCAAATCGTATGGATTTTCCTTCTTTGACATTTAGCTCCCCTATCCTCGCCAGCAAAACATGTTCCGGACAGCGACGACAGCGACAATCTTTATCTAGTAACTAAAATATCTTTTGTTTGAATGCGTGATTTCATACAAAATGATTAATACAAAGAATGTTACACAGAATTGTTTTGGGTGTAGCATTCAAGTGCGAGACAGCAGCACGTACGGACGTGTTTTTTGCTCGCGCATTTTTTTCCAAGTGTTTTTTTCTCGCTCGTTCGCTCTGTTTACGTTTTCGCTTCGTCGCGTTGGCGTTATTTTCTCCCGGACCCGTCATGGGAGATACCGCGGCCAATTCGGTCGCGAATAAAACGCGAAAGCGTCCATCGAAGGAGGTTGCTCCCGACGAGGGAAGTGAAAAGCTTCTCTTGAGCAACAAGTACTCGCTCAAGGATGGTGACGCCGGCATTCTGCTGGGTATCATGAAAAACCGGAAGAAGCAACAGCTTCTGTTCCACGATAAATCACCAGAGCGGAAGGAGAAGTGCCCGCCGATTTTCGTGAAAGGGGACCTATCGAACCTTCGCCCCGACCTCCGGAAGCTGATCGCCCGGGCCCCTAAGGTGCACCTTTCGACTGTGCGTCGAAGGTGTGAAGTTAATGACCGAGGGAAGGTCTCACATCGACAAGGTGCTGGAGTACCTGAATGCGAAACGGTTCCAGTTTAACACCCACGATGTTCCCGGCAGCAAACCCATCAAAGTCGTGCTGCGTGACCTCGACGAAGTGGACGAAAAGAAGCTGAAGGAAACTCTGAAGGATTGTGATCTGAAGCCGGCCAACATTTACAAAATCCACCGGCATGACATTTCTCGGGCCTACCGTGATCAGCTCTACCTGGTGCACCTGGAGCACGGTACTACCACGATGAAGGACCTCAAGCAAATCAAGGCCATCAACAGCACTGTCGTCGAGTGGACAAAGTACAAGCCCGTGCATCGTGACGTCACGCAGTGTATGAACTGTCTCCGATTCGGCCATGGCGCGCGCAACTGTTTCATGAATGCACGATGAACGTGGTGCAGCGGTGACCACGGTATCAACAAGTGCAAGCGAATGGAAGAGGCTGACCCCAAGTGTGCCAACTGTAGGGAAAAGCATCGGGCCACCACGAAGGCCTGCCCGAAACGTGCGGAGTTCTGCGAAATCCGCAAGAAAGCTTCCACAAGAAATCATCCAGCCCGAAGCTCGCCCCCATTTCTCGACGAACGAAACTTCTGGACAATCCCGCTTTCGCGACGGCCGATTCCGGTCCTTCCGCCGCTGCAATCGCAAAGAAGACTCGCAGCTGCTGCTGCCTCGGTCCCACTGGAAGTCAAGCCAAGCAAAGCAACACCCAGCCCGTTGGGTCTGGTGAATTGGAATGCTTGCTCACTCAAGAGCAAAATCGTCGAGCTCAGCGATTTCCTCCATCACCGAAACCCACCTGAAGCCCGAGGTAAGCGCAAAAATTCCGGGTTTTAGGCTGGTGAGGTTCGATCGAACAAGCTCCAGAGGGGGAGGAGTGGCAATCGCCTTGCGGTGCAACATCGCCTGCCGCCTGCTGCCGGGTTTCAAAATCATCGAAGCCATTGGAGTAGAAGTCACCACCTCCGTCGGAGTCGTCACGTTCATCGTGGCTTACTGTCCCACACAAGTCAATGTCGACGACGACTTATCGGCCGAACTACGAAGGGGTATAGTGAAGCTCACTCGGCGGCAAGGCATTCGACAATGTATGGCATGATGGTCTGATGTACAAACTACATCGCTACAATCTTCCCAGCTACCTAGTGAAAATCATCCGCAACTATCTGTCGGC
Source organism: Armigeres subalbatus (assembly GCF_024139115.2). Taxonomy (NCBI): domain Eukaryota; kingdom Metazoa; phylum Arthropoda; class Insecta; order Diptera; family Culicidae; genus Armigeres; species Armigeres subalbatus. Next base: position 351,437,526 of record NC_085140.1, on the reverse strand, counting down.
AAGGACATTTCGGGTCTCAATCAGCGGAGCGAGTTCCAATGCGCACGACATCGTCGCAGGCGTCCCGCAAGGTAGTATCCTCGGGCTCCTGCTGTTCAACTTGTGCACCTCCGACATGCCAGAACCTCAAGAAGGCGGCACTTTGTCACTGTTCGCAGATGACACCTCTATCGTATACAGGGGACGATTCATACGAGCGCTCGAGGCAAAACTCCAACGAGGCCTGGATGCAGTGGCGTATAAGCATATGCGGTATTTCGAAAAATTTCGTTTCAGGTGGTTCGAAACGAAATTCCGCGGAATTTCGCGGAATTTGAGCATGGCGAAATCTGTTTTCTTGATTTCGTTTCGTTTCGTAAAATTACAAAAATTTCGCTAGAAAAAACTAGCTTCTAACGAAATTTAACGGAATTCCGCGGAATTTCGAAACAAATTTAAACTTAAACCATTCTTTATTTTATCAAAAATTTTGGCTGCGCCGCTAAACAAAATCGTTAAGTTGTTTTCAAAATTTTAGGTTATACAGTTTATTCTATTAACGCTTACTACATAACCCCATTCTTAGTAGACAAATACGTATGTAGTTTGCTTCTATAAAACGTCTTCAGTGTTTCCAAGTTTCAAATTTATATTTTGTGATATTTTTTACTATTTGTACAATATTAATGCGGAATCGATCGTGTTGCTGCTGATCATGGGACGGCCGCTAGTCCGGGAGAACGCGAAGTGGAAAAAAATCTACCTCGCGTAGCAGAAATTTGTTTAACCAGTGTATAATCGATGTTGTAGACGCTGATCACGCCAGCTAGTGTGGGAGAACGCGAAGTGATAAAACTAATGTCTGCATCAAAGAGCACAGAATTATTCAGTGTGGAATCGATCGTATTGTAGAAGCTTATTCCTCGAGACGAGCCAGCCTCGGGCTAAAAGTCTCGATAATAAAGACAAAAAAAAGAAGCTTATTAAACGAAGCACATTGAATTGTGTTGGATTGATTTGATCTTCTTGTTTTCAAATAACTTTGTTTACAATAAATATTCAGTCGCTTACCCAGAGGCTTTACATGAATTTCCTTCTTTACTAACCAACGATTCCTTTCCCGTAGCGCTCACGGGGATGCAGAGAATTCTTCGGTCTTTTATAACAGCGGTTCTCAACCTGGGGTACATGTACCCCTGAGGGTACTTTCGCCGGGCCAAGGGGGTTCCTTGGACGAACTGCTTAATGGCGGATGAATTCTAATTTTAATCCAAATTTATTGATAAAGTTTTGTATTTTTTTTATTTCTAAACTTTGTCTTGTACACATTGGCGTAACTAATGGAAAGTTCTAGGGGGGGCTAACTTTTTTTTTAACTTTTCTATTTTAACACTCATAACACAGAAAGTTTACAATTTTCGCTCGATTCAACTGATATATTTTGTTGGTCTACCAGATATCAATGTAATGGACGACTTCAATATTTCAAATGATGTTCATCGACGCTCAGCACTATTACAAAAATCTAGAAATATCGTTGGATTCCTGAAATCCTTGATAGGTTCAGAAAACCATAGGTGTTGGGCTCACCGTAAATAGAATGTGAAGCACGATCCTGATTTTTAAAGGATTTTTTGGTTTGCTTCGAACCTAGAATACATTATAAATTAAATATTGAATAAATTAGTTAGTTAGCTCTTTTCGCCAGCTTTCAATTCAGTGGCCTGACAATTCCTACGAGCTATTTGACGGCGATTTGACCACAACAAACTAACGTTTCTTTTCTGTTAGAATAACTTCTAGGATGATTTAAAAAAAACAGTTTTACATCCCAATACAACTTATTGATCGTAATTTTCAATTTAGTTAAAAAAAAAACAAATTAACAAGTTAACACATAGGAACATTTAACACATCTTTTCTCTCAGTAGGTCTGTTTCACGCCTACTGAGACATTTTCACTGGTTTCATTGCTGCAGCGACAATAGGAATTTAGAGAATTTAATAATATGCGGAGTTTCTAAAATCCATTCGAAAGAATACATAGTTCTTTCTTATTCAACTTTTAGTTACCTCTACTTGAAATCTAAGAGTTTTACCGAACCTTTCTCAAGAAGCCTACAGTGATAATTAAAATGCGCTGCAGCTTTTAGGATTGGTATTAGTTAGGAAGGTTAAGACGCTCGATTTAGATAACAATTGCTCACAAAACCCTAGAAAAACTTGAAAATCTCAAGGAATTGTCCATTATCCATTAAGTACTTGTAATACTAATAAATAATATATTTTTTAATTTACTTGTTGATGAGGTGTTTCCTTTGGCATTTCATAAGTTATAACGTGTTTTGAGGGGTCCAAATTTTATCGTGAGCAAGCCTCATAACAATTGCTCGAAGTTCAAAAACTTGAACGAATAGATTGCTGTAGTGTTTCGAAGAGAGTAATTGGATAATGAAGACAATCCCTTCTCTGCATTTACCCCCGTATAAAATCAGTGGATTAGATATGCGTAATACTTATACAAAGTAACAAATTTTCTAGGGGGGGCTAACCAGATCCTAGGTGGGGCTATAGCCCCCCCTAGCCCCCCTGTAGTTACGCCAATGCTTGTACATAATACTCAGTGGTCCAAAATATGAGCCGTCGAACTGGTGGTCCAAAATACCTCCTTTATCCTATGCATGGCGATCAGTTATCCATGGCCTATTGAATCCTGTCCTCCACAACCAGTACAATGGATGAAGAGATGTGGAACAAAAGATCAAAAGGGCAAAACCTCGAATAAACAAATTTGAAAAAACTTCTATGCAATCTACCGGGTCAAAACAGAATGTTGAATAATATGTTAAGAATATGATTCTTACCTAAAATCTAGAGTCTACAGATTCGAAAGCCTCCATTTGAACGACATGAAGACTTCTTCCCGAAAAGCTCAGTTGCTTCGTTGCAAGAGAATTGGAAGCATCCTTCTGCGCTTCTCGGAGGCCTCCTTCCAATCAGCTCGGAAGCCACCTTTCAAGTGACCCGGAAACATTATTATAAGATGTTCAAAAACTTCCTTTTAAGAGGCCCGGAAGCCAAGCTGTTTTTCTAGAAATTTCCTTTTATTTCTGCTTATTTTAAAAGCCTCGGATCTTTTCAAGGGGCTCGGAAGGGATTTTTAAACAGGTTTGACAGCCTCATTTCAAAAGGCTCGGAAGCCTACTCTCAAGAGGGTTGGAAGCCTCCTTTCTAGAGGCCCGGAAATCTTCTTTTGAGCTTTCTTCTTTAAACTTTCTTTTTTTTCTTTTCTCCTTCTTTTAAAAGGCTAGGAAAGCTCTTTTCCAAAGGCTCGGAAGGCCTCTTGGAAGTTTGCTTTCAACAGGCTCGGAAGCCTCCTTTCAAGAGGCTCGGAAGCCTCCTTTCAAGAGGCTCGGAAGCCTCCTTTCAAGAGGCTCGGAAGCCTCCTTTCAAGAGGCTCGGAAGCCTCCTTTCAAGAGGCTCGGAAGCCTCCTTTCAAGAGGCTCCCGAGAGCCTCCTTTCAAGAGGCTCGGAAGCCTCCTTTCAAGAGGATCGGAAGCCTCCTTTCAAGAGGCTCGGAAGCCTCCTTTCAAGAGGCTCGGAAGCCTCCTTTCAAGAGGCTCGGAAGCCTCCTTTCAAGAGGCTCAGAGCCTCCTTTCAAGAGGCTCAGGCCTCCTTTCAAGAGGCTCAGAAGCCTCCTTTCAAGAGGCTCAGAAGCCTCCTTTCAAGAGGCTCGGAAGCCTCCTTTCAAGAGGCTCAGAAGCCTCCTTTCAAGAGGCTCGGAAGCCTCCTTTCAAGAGGCTCAGAAGCCTCCTTTCAAGAGGCCTCAGGAAGCCTCCTTTCAAGAGGCTCGGAAGCCTCCTTTCAAGAGGCTCAGAAGCCTCCTTTCAAGAGGCTCGGAAGCCTCCTTTCAAGAGGCTCAGAAGCCTCCTTTCAAGAGGCTCAGAAGCCTCCTTTCAAGAGGCTCAGAGCCTCCTTTCAAGAGGCTCGGAAGCCTCCTTTCAAGAGGCCTGGAAGCCTCCTTTCAAGAGGCTCGGAAGCCTCCTTTCAAGAGGCTCGGAAGCCTCCTTTCAAGAGGCTCGGAAGCCTCCTTTCAAGAGGCTCGGAAGCCTCCTTTCAAGAGGCTCGGAAGCCTCCTTTCAAGAGGCTCGGAAGCCTCCTTTCAAGAGGCTCGGAAGCATCCTTTCAAGAGACTCGGAAGCCTCCTTCCAAGAGGCTCGGAAGCATCCTTTCAAGAGGTTCGGAAGCCTGCTTTCAAGAGGCTCGGAAGTCTCCTTTCAAGAGGCTCGGAAGCCTGCTTTCAAGAGGCTCGGAAGTCTCCTTTCAAGAGGCTCGAAAGCCACTTTTCGAGAGGCTCGAAAGCCTATTTTCAATACGCTCTGAAGTCTTCAATACATCAAAACATTTCGAACAGTAAGTCCCTTGATGTAAGAACTTAATTTTAATTGTGAAATTTAAAAACAATGAAAATTTTAGAAAAGTTTATGGAGAGCCATATTTTCCGTTAGATTTCATTCCGTTAGAATTATGATGTGTACAGTTTATCAAGCTAAGCTCTTCTTTGACTATTTCCACAATATGTAAGGAACATTTAAGATCTGTGGGCATTTCTAGATCTTCGCATAGAAATTGCAAAAAAAATCCAGAACGGGTTGAAAGATTATTAAAATTGCTGAAAGTTCTTTACTTATGATTGCTTTTGGCTCATACTGACCATAACAGCTGTTCTCAAGTGCCAAGGACACACAGACAATAGCTCAGTTCGTCGAACTGATTGTATATAAGACTATGGGTCTGTGAAATTCAATCTGAAGTACATATCTTTGTGTATTTTAGAAACGTGCACAGGATTCTTCTAGTGAGCAAATGTATGCTATATATATGTGCACGAATAATAAGAAGGAATAAGTTTTGGCTGTTACGCCCTTTTCAAATATCAATTCTCTATCTGTGTATGCGTCTGGCAGATGTGGATACATAATTGAGTATCCCTCTAAATAAAAAAATAAATTTAGGCATTAATTTTCTGATTTTGAAGTAGCTCAATACTATAAAACCACGCTGGCAAGACAATATGAAGTATGCTTCAGCATAATTACATTATTTAAGTGAACTAAGGTTTTAAAAGAAATTTGAATCCGTATATGAAAAATCCCACAATTTCTATATTTTTTTATACTTTCTGATATAAAAGCAGCATAATGCTGGGTTATTGCCTTATCGCCAATGGTATATGCAAGAATGCGGTTATTTATCACAGACTGCCTCTTCTGTTATTATAACTCTTTTGGTCGTAAAACAGTTATTTGACTTCGAAATAGTGAAGTCCGAATTGCGTACATAATGTAAAACCAATTTAATCAAAATTCCGCGGAAAAAATTGAAATTTCGTTTCGTTTCGAAAAATTTCGAATCAAATGAACCTTGATTTCGTTTCGTTTCGAAGTTTCGAAAGTAAATCCATATTTCGTTTCGATTCGATCCGAATCAACATAAACATTTTAAATTTCGTTTCGTTTCGTTTCGTTAGGAAAAAGTGTGTTATCGCATACCCTTAGTGGCGTAGCCAGAAAATTGGTCTGGGGGGGGTTTTCCGAACATTTTTTTTTCGACAAAAAAAATTCTTTCTGAAAATTTTGTCTCTGGGGGGGGTTTTATGTCCAAAACCACCCCCGTGGCTACGCCACTGCCTGGATGTCCTGACAGATTATTTCACCAGCTGGAAATCTGTATCAACGCGGCGAAGACCCAGACCATCATTTTCCCCCACTCGAAATCCCCCAGGTTTGTTCCGGCTGAGGACTGCAAAATCATCCTCAATGGCACGTGGAATGGGCCGATGAGGCCGACCGCCTTGGCTTGACCCTCGACAGCAAGCTTATTTTCAGGCAACAGGTTGACAAGACGGTGACGAAATGTAACGTTTTGTTGAAACTACTGTACCTTTGATCAACCGCCGATCGTCATTATCACTGAAGAATAAGCTTGCTGTCTACAAGCAAATCATACTCCCCATGATCGAATACGGCTTGCCGGTCTGGGAGAGCTGCGCTAAAACTCATTACCTCAAACTCCAAAGAGTGCAGAACAAATTCCTGAGGATGATCCTCAACACCCCTCCCAGGACACGAACTTCTGAGGTCCACCGACTGGCTGGTATCAGAACACTACACGAGCGCTTTGCTGAGTGTAACGACTAACGATCGGTTTAGGGACCGTTGCTTACCTTCGGATCAGGCAGCTATTAGGGCGCTAGTTCCAATCTAGGTTATCAAATTCTCAATGTAAATATTAGTGTTATGTTGAATTTAACTTAAAAATAATTAAATAAATATGCACAAAAACACTGTATAATACTAAAGATGGAGAGTTAAAGCGGCCAAACACTTAGAATGTATTATTGTCGAACAAAAATTGAAAAGAAATAAAAATGAATTTTACTACTAATGAACTCGTCACTTTTTTGAAGGACGCGGAACAGGAAGCCACAGCTCCGCTCTATTCGGCAGAGCGTGGGAGCCGCCTGGAGGACCAGCTCCGCTTCGATACGGGCAAGCGGGTGTTACCGCACCCGCCAGTCGAAGAGTGGGAGCTGACGTGTGGACCAGCTCCGCTCTATTACTTCAGCATGGGAGCCCTTCGGAAGACCGGCTCCGCTTCGACCGGGTAAGCGGGTGGTACCGCCCCTATCAGTAGAAGCGTGAGAGTCGCTTCAGTGCCCGGTGACGGTCCTGACGCGGAGGAGGAGCAGCTAGGCGAAACGTCAGATTACGACATATATAAATAGATCAGAGAGTCTCGCCAGTCAGTGCAACATCTTCTTCTTCTTCTTATTGGCATTACATCCCCACACTGGGACAGAGCCGCCTCGCAGCTTAGTGTTCATTCAGCACTTCTACAGTTATTAACTGCGAGGTTTCTAAGCCAGGTTACCATTTTTGCATTCGTATATCATGAGGCTAACACGATGATACTTTTATGCCCAAGGAAGTCGGGACAATTTCCAATCCGAAACAAAATAATTGAACAAAGTCTTTTATTTTTCTGGGAAGTTCTGCATCAAAAGTCCACTTTTAGTCATTTTACTATATGACCAATGTTGGGACTCGCTAATGGAGAACTTTTACCTTTGAAGTCCTTCTTTTGTGAAAATTGCGTGCAGTAATACTAGAAGCTAAATAAATAGAATCGAAAATGATAATTTTTGATTACGACTAGTGTATTTTTTTTTGTTTTCGAGTACTATACTCAGATTTTCACCAATCAAAAAAAAAAATTTCTGCTTCGGTATAACGTAACTCGATATAACGGAACGAAAAAAAATTCGAGTGGAATTATATTGAAGTATGACTGTATCTGGCACCATGTTGTCGTAGAACGTGCATTTTGTTTACGTCGCAGTTTCTACACGCTTAAAATAAATAACACAGAGATATGTTTGCTTCACACAAAACGGACCTAATGCAGAACATCCCCTAGATGAGCGACAGTTACACAGCCACAAAAATAGCTCGTGTGGTTTTATTGAAGCTTGGATTTCAATATTTTTAACAGTATTTGGTTCCTCATGAAACAAGGAATCTGTACAAACGTTTACATGTTGAAAAGGACCGTCATTACGACCGTACGAGGCATTTTTGTGCCTGTGTAACTGTCGCTCTTCTAGGGGATGTTCTGCATTAGGTCCGTTTTGTGTGAAGCAAACACATCTCTGTGTTATTAATTTTAAGCGTGTACCGCCCCAAAAGAGAGAATGAGAGTAAGATGTTGAGAGATTGAGTAAAATTTTGCTTAGGCTGGAAACTGGTTTAAAGTGTGCCGGAAATGCAATTGCTATGACTGAAATTAGTGCTGCACTTCGTTGATTTAAATCAAATAAAAGCTTTTTTAAACGATGTTTGGCAAGAGTACAAATAAAAAAAATAATGTTGTTTATTATTAATATTTCTAATACTTTTTTGATAAAGCAGGCGCTTAATGACATGTATAAGAAAAAACTTATACATCGCATTAGCCTCATACATTCGGAAATTATACTTTTGATTAACTTATGAATGTTATTAGCTTTTTGATATGGGATCATTCATTAGGTGGCATAATGAAGAGTATACGTATTTTCGAATGGTGTTTTGCCATAACATATAAGGTTATTTTTTTACGTGTAGCTATTTTTTAAGCAGAAGTGAACCCCATTGCAATATTTCATGACCCACAAAATGCAGGATAAGTTGCTTCCTGTCTTAAGTATCAATTAAATAATGCAATCGTATGCATATTGGGGCGGGAATGAGGTAAGAAACCCTATACCGCGCATTCAAGAAATCCCTGGAATAAGGCTTTATAGTCTATACGCATAATTGAAGTACCGTCTAACGTAATGTCCTCTATGATCAACAAAATCAACCATGATATTACCATCGCAAAGTTTGAACGCCTCGGTTTCTCAGGATCTTTCCTTTGTTGGCTTAAATCCTATCCAAGCGGTCATGAAATGGCTATTAAGATTGGCGATTGCACCTCATCGTACTTCTCTGTTACTTCAGGTACCACAAGGAAGTCATTTAGGACCGTTAATATTCCTTGTTTACCTCAACGATGCTAATCGACTAATTGATTCTCAGAAGCTTTCCTTTGCCGACGATTTTAAACTTTACTGGATGGGTAATGATGTTCAGGATGCTTATTTCTTACAAACTCAGCTCAATGTGTTCATCGGCTGGTGTGAAACAAATCGTATGGTTCTCAATGCTGATAAATGCACAGTAATTTCATTTTCACGCAAGCGCTCTTCTATCGACTACTGTTACAAGATAGGGACAGCAAATCTTATAAAAGAATGTGTCGTTAAGGATCTAGGTGTACTATTTGATTCAAAACTATCTTTCATCGATCATGTCGCTTTCGTATCCTCCAAAGCTTCTAAGATGCTTGGTTTCATTTTCCGTTTATCAAAAGATTTTAGGAATATCCAATGTCTGAAAGCCCTGTATTGTGCTTTAGTAAGGTCGATTGTAGAATTCAATTCAGTCGTTTGGGCACCGTTTTATAAAAACAGTGTCTCGCGTATCGAGGCAATTCGACGCAAATTTGGAACGATCCAAATAACCTACCCAGCAGGGATTGAACTTATCATTACATTATCATTTAGTATTCAGCCAATAACTGATTTCAGAGGCGGAATTCCGAAAAGTGTTGTATGACGGACTTCTAGCGCTGATTCCCCTCTACAACTTTGTCTAAGGGTACATTGCTCTATGTCTAATATTCACCGCGGGAAACGATATTAGGAAGCAAAAGGTGATAAGGAGGAAGCATAATTGACAAAATTCTCAAAAGTTTCTTCAAAAGGAACGTAATATATCCGAAATAGTAGAGAATCGAACATCAACCGCAATACTAATGGTCATCGCTTTATTTATCACACGAAGCTTCAATTACAGGGGCGTATCTTGCATCTAAAAAAACTGCAACGCCACAGTACAAATGTTCAAGCGAGCAAAGAAAGACCTCTAAGTTGCATTCTTATCCCATCCACTTGCATTCGCTAATGTGCCATTATTCTTTAATTGAAATAATGGAAGAGTGAAATGTTATGGTTTAGGAAAAAATAAATGTACCGTTGGGATCTGAACCAGCAGAGCAAATTGCCTAGACCGTCACTGGGAATCGAACCCAGCCACCCTCAGCATGGTCTTGCTTTGTAGCCGCGCGTCTCACCGCACGGCTAAGGAGGGCCCCTGGGCCCTGGTGCAACATATTCTAGGATAAAACCGCTGCCATTTTTGTCGCCGCTACAGTCCCGGCTAATAAGCCGATTGCCACATATACTTAACATCTCTGCCGTGAAATGTGGTCCTCCCATGATTTTGAAACGCAGGCAGTGGAAGTCAAGCTTTACTAAGCAACGATCATAAGATAGAGCAGCAGCGCATTCTTTTCTGTCTCTTTCTTTTGCCTTAGATACACGTGTGAGCCATTCGTCGATTGTTGATATATAAAGAGTTCATTATGAAACTTGCAGTTTATTTTATGATGTCTATCTGTGTTACATTTCGTACTTACTTGAGTTGAATAATTATTTTTAACTCTCACCTAAACATCCCTAGTAGTCAGAACAACGAGCAATACCAGTAGGGTAGAGGTATTCTTTTGAGAGGAAGTAGGACACCGAAATTGTTAGATATTTTTAATAAATGTAAACTGATTACTTACTTGATACTTGATGGGCTACAGCTCTTCGATGAACCTACGCCGAATGGAGTATCCTTCTCCACTGGACTCGATCCTGTGCCAATCGCTTCCAGTCGCCCTGAACATTGAGCGCCCTCACGTCCTCTTCAACTGCAAAAAGCCATCGTGTACGTGGCCTTCCACGAAGCCTGCGGCCTCTTCCGGGTTCTCTACTAAATATTATCTTCGCTTGACGTTCTTCCGGCATACGAACAACGTGACCGTGTTGTATAGGCTTAATAATATCCAGCCCTTTATACACCTGGTACAATTCGTGATTCATGCGGCGCCGCCTGATACCGTTCTCCTGTTTACCGCCGAATATTGTCCACAGCACCTTACGCTCAAACACTCTGAAAGCTCTCCGATCAGCCTCCTTTATGGTCCATGTTTCATGTCCGTATAAAGCCACCGGAAAAATGAGAGTACTATACAGCGCGAGTTTTGTTTTCGTTTGCAGACTACGAGACTTGTAAACTGATTATTCTAATTAATATATGTAGCTTTTAAGCTAATGATAGACGAGAAACATGTCTGTTGTCTGTTGTATGCATCTTAATGCCTCTTGCAACACGTATTTGTGCAATTGCGATCCTCACGGATTCAGCCAGTGTCGACGCCACCCTCCACAGCAACATAAGAAGTGTCATCGGCCAGAACTGGGCACGGCAACAACTCACTGCCATTGAAGAAGATTAAAGGCACTACCGGTCCCTGGTAGTCCCAGAACCACAAGGCGGGTCAGTAAAGCTGATCCAGGTTGGCATATCTCGCAAGTCGACCCAGAACTGCTGGAAGAATCACTACGGTGGGGAAATCGGACTCTAGGCCTTAGTGGTGATGAGTTATCCAATGTCCTAACACGAACATGTGACGTAACAATGCCCAGGAGGACTATGCCAACCATCAACCGCAAACCGGTGCACTGGTGGACAAGCAAGATAGCTGATCTTCGCAGAACCTGTCTTAGAGCTAAAAGAAAGTTGCGACGTGCTAGAACCGAAATGGACAGGCTAGAAAAACTCCTGGTGTTCAAAACAGCGAGCAGAGCTCTGAACTACGAAATCAAATGTAGAAAGAGAGCCTGCTTTGAAGAGGTGTGTATGATGGCCAATAATACTCCAGGGGGGGATGCATAAAGGATAGTGATGGCTTGGACCAACAACACACCTCCTGCGAAACCCCCGGAGATGTTAGCCAGGATCGTTGAAGGTTTGTTCCCAAAGTATGACTCATCGGACTGATCCGCCACTCCGGACGAGTCAGTGAACGTGGTACCACTACCCAAGTAGCACACGCAACATCTTCCAAAAAGCACCTTGCTTCTATTCAGTTTCATTACAGGCATTGGAAAAACATCAAAGCACGAAAAAGTTGCATCAAGATGTCAAAAACGTTCGAGTTGTGATCAATGTTTGATTAACATTGCAATGCAGTACGAGTTTGACATTTGGAAATAAACAACCAAAGAATACTGCACTTTATGTTGCAAACACGAAACAAAATCATCAAGTTGCATATTTTTTTACCATGTAACTTCAATGCGTCTTACAAAATTGATTTGTTTGTTTAAATTAAGTTGCAGATAAGTTAATTCATGCTAGTCTCTTTAATAAAGACACAAAAAAAAAAAAAAAGTTAATTCATGTTTAATTTAGAATCGTTCAACGTTTTGACAACTTACATTTTTTTTCCGGTGATGGTGCAATATCAAGTAATAGAAAACCCTAGTAAAAAACTTCATAATCGTATGGTTTTTATGGTGAGTCAGCATGCAGTCCCTTCGAAGTGTTGAATGGTGCTGTAGTAGAGTGAAGGACTATCAATCACAAGATCCATAAATCGAATCCAGTTTTCTATTTTTATTTTATTTTTTTCCGCTGTAGTATTTTGCAACATTGTTGCAATTTTACTGCAATCGAAGTATGTTTCCGTAGGCTCCACCTCTTGCGCTTTTTAGATTGCAAGAGAGTTATATTTGATGGCACATAGACAAAGGTTGTTTCTTTCCAAATAGTTGCAACACAGTGAAATGTTCAGTAGTGAAACAAGTTGTGCTGCTTGGGTAGTGGCTAACGATGAGCTTATCGCCGTTGCAGGAAAACTTAAGCTAAATAAGGCACCAGGTCCGGATTGTATTGCTAACGTGGTCTGCACGAATAAAACTTATCAGATCGTTGAAAACGGCAGAAGTTGGTGTTATTGCCTAAGCCTGGGAAATCCCTGGGAGAGCCTTTTGCGTACAGACCACTTTGTCCTGTACTTCGTCGTCGACATCCACTTAGCATCCATCTTTAGTCTGACAAATGCTTCCTCCATCTTCTCAAAGTTCTTCTTCTTCTTCTTGGCATTATATCCCCACACTGGGACAGAGCCGCCTCGCAGCTTAGTGTTCATTAAGCACTTTCACAGTTTTTAACTGCGAGGTTTCTTAGCCAGTTTACCATTTTTGCATTCGTATATCATGAGGCTAGCACGATGATACTTTTATGCCCAGGGAAGTCGAGACAATTTCCAATCCGAAAATTGCCTAGACCGGCACCGGGAATCGAACCTAGCCACCCTCAACATGGTCTTGCTTTGTAGCCGCGCGTCTTACCCCACGGCTAAGGCGGGCCCCAATCTTTTCAAAGTTACGTGCCATAATATCAATGTCATTGGCGAAACTAAAAAGCTGAACAGATTTCGTGAAAATTGTACGGCTCGTGCCAATCCCTGCCCTCCATATTACCGCCTCCAAGCCGATGTTTTATAGAAGATACGAAAGACCATCTCCTTGCCATAACCCTCTGTGCGTTTCGAAGGATTCCGAGAATGCTCACGAAACTCGAACTACGCACATCACGCATACTATGCAATATTTCGAAGCTTTCCAATGAAACTTCAACGTCCATATTCCAACGATTTACGATTTCCAAAACTTATATTTTGTTCGAAAACTGACCCTGAATAAAATTTGAATTGATTCATCGGAACGGTCTTTGGCGCGCGAAACAATGTAGGGGAACGGTTCGCCACTTCATCTCATAGCTCCTATTTCCATCCCATCAAAAACAAAGCAATGGAAAGGAATTTGGTTTGTTTATTATTTTTATGATTTTTTTCAGCAGTGAGCACGCATGTTGACAAAAAGAAGCGACGAATTTGGTGCCGTATTTCTTTGTTTAGCGATGAGATGGATATATGTACAGTGAGATGGAGATCGGAACAGTTCCCTATCAGAATTGGAACATAGAGCGTTTTAAGCCTATCCCAGTAAATTGGCACAAAACTTACCATTGAGGTATGAAACTTGATATCCTAGAGCTGAATGAAGTCCGTTGTGATTTATAAAATACGATACGATACCTTAAACCGCATGCAATTTATTAATTGTACACGCTTAAACTAAACTGTTAATTGCTAATGTACGTACACATGTGCATGTGCTGAACGTATTTGAGTACCCTATCGCCTGTCAGTCACAACTTGTACACATCCAGTTTTGTTTCGCCTGTCATGCGGCTCAAGAGAAAAGCTAAACTTTTGCCTGACTCCTGCCTAGTCCGCCATACCAGCCGGTTACAAGGCAATCGATTCAGTTGGCTGCACAAAGCACAGCCCCATCCGATCTAACTTTTCATATGTCCACACATGTCCATAGCGCTGCTCATCCAATAAGGTACATCGAGATGTGAGCCAGACCAGCAGAGCCAGGAGAAGCCTACACAACAAAGTCCAAGCATGTCCACCGATCAACGTATTACGGATGCTGAACTGCGGTAAGGTGTGCAGAGCGCAGGAAGGGATGTAAAATTCTATCCGACAATAATTTATGGGGATCAATACATGGGAAGGCAACCGAATCGGGTCGGGGCTCGGGTTCAGGTTCAAACTAGGATTTCTGGCATTCACTTCTGTTCGGCTGAAATTGTTTATTTCCTGCCAACTTATCTGCAGACTGGATTGTGGATACTGTAAAGGCTGGAAAGATAGTTGAGCGAATGTACGACTGGACACGTTTATTTCAACTTTCTTACAATCTAAAGTCATGCGAGTTTTGTCAGTTCCAATGGATTTGTCCTTGCCAATCTATAGATTTCACTACCTATAGTGGATACTATTTGAAACTTTGGTTCGGCCGACCCCACGTCAATTCCTTTTCCGGGTATTGTGTGTGTTTGTTTAAATTTGTTTTTGAGGCAAGAAAGCATTACATCAAGTTCTTGAAACCGCTAGGGCGTTAGTCAATTTCTTTTTCGAATAAAAGTGATAATTGTTTAATTTCAACTGTCATGGATCGATACAGAATTATGAAATTTGCTGCTGAAACCTGGACAATCGGCAATAAAAATTAACTTTTACGACATACTGATACTAAGTGAAACTTTGTGGAAACCGGTTAAGAACCCCTGTAATGGTATCACCATAGGAGCAGTGGTCCTCAACACGGTTTCTCTTCAGGGTCGTTTTTCACTTCGATTCTCCCGGATATTCTTCCCTTATATTTGGTGGCAAGGCGGACATACAGCAACAAAATGGCGGAATACAAGATTTTCTTTAAAACAATAAAATTAACACAACAAAGTTAGGATTTAGCAGGCCATACACATTTAATTAAACTAATTTTTTTTTAAGTGCACTAATTTGGGCTATTATTTGGCCTTTATTTTAGAATGAGCTCACCATTGCAGCCGAAACAGGAACCGTTGGCATGCTTGATGGTCGTCTCAGTCGTCACAGGAACGTCTCCTCTTTCTCTTCTTCTTCTTCTTCTTCTTCTTCTTCTTCTTCTTCTTCTTTATCTCAATTCCTTTTCTTTGCTTCAGTCACATTCCCATAATTGACGAGGGAATCACTACACTGACGGTTTGGCTTTATATAGCGTCAGCCACAGTTCGAGTCCGGGGAGTGGTACAGATTTCGCGCGCACTATCAGTGGTCAGTCTCAAGCGAGCTAGCACCTTTAGAGACGAACAATCACAGATTTTTCGCAATACCACTAGTATTGTTCGCTCAACCACTTTTCATTGTCACTTGCACTGCAGTTCAAAATGTTCACCACTGCTCGCTTGAGTTTGATGGTACGTTGTGGCCAACCAGAAAAAAAACGCGACTAGGATTAACGAAAAATTGGTGCATTCCTAGTCGTTTGTGGTGATATCCGTAATTGACCCGTACTAATTAGCTTATTTAGGTGTTTTAAATTTAGTGGTACTTTATCTGTAATGTCACCTTTTAGTTCGTAAGTTTTAACACGTTTTAACTTTTAGCTTTTAAGTTTTCAAACTGTTCTCTAACTTACATGGAACTACTACAGTTAGTATTACAGGCGAACTATACCGCGAACCGTCACACCGTTCTTCACTCCTCCGGACTATGTTTAAAAAAGAGCCCTCACCTATTCGGGGAATGGTATTTATAGTTTTTTCACGGCATATGACTCGACAAAATTGAGCAATGACAATGACGAAACACAGCAATAGAAGACTACGACGCATACGATGATCTGATGATGGACGAACGACGATAACACAGGCACAAATCTTATATCTACGCTCACATATGAAACTGGTTGATGTCCCATACTAGTTTAAATATTCACTCCGACATAGGCTGCATGCTTAACCTTAACAATTGAAAAGTCCCTAACTTGTTTCCGCTTATCAATTTAAATAAACTTTTTAATAAATAAATAAATAAGAAATAAATAAACTTTTAATAAATAATAAATAAGAAATACATAAATAAATAAATGAATAAATAAATAAATATATAAATAAATAAACTTTTAATAAATAAATAAGCAATAAATAAACTTTAATAAATAAATAAATAAGAAATAAATAAACAAATAAATGAATAAATAAATAAATAAATAAATAAACCAAATAAACTAAAGTTGGAGTGAACAGAAACAAACAAAATAAATAATAAATCTAGAGACATCAACCAAGGCTACTGAACACAAAATAAATATCACTCAAACACTACAAAAGTGGAGACAGACATTTATTTAATATTCATGACATTTATGACAACACAAAAACATTTATAACAATTTTTTTTCAGGCTAAACCACTAACTGGCCTTCCCACCAAAATATTTAACTGTGACCCGAAATGAACGGTCACAATCTTCCTGAGTCAGGGTAAAAAAAAACAAAGTGTTTTTTCTTCCTGGATTATCCTCACGAGATGCGACTACTGCTCTACCAGAACCAGTTACAATTTATCGAATGATTTTTCGTGCAGGGGCAGAGGGCTCTGTTCGATGAATTGTTTGATTCTAGTACAGTGAGCCTGACCATCGGATGCGACTACTGCTCTACCAGATTCAGATTCAATTAGTTGAATGATTTGTCGTGGAATCCAGAGGAACTCTTTTCAACAAAATTGCATGAATCTAGTAGAGTGAGTCTGTCCACCGTTTTCATGGAGTAGCACCAGGGGAATTATCAAGTCAGAGAGAATAGTGGATTTTAGTTGCTTCGATTGAATAGAGTGATTGTTCTATTGTGCGTCAGATTAAATGCGTTTATAGGCTACCGTCCCAGTTGTTGAGTTCAACTACAAACTAGAAATTCTCACCTCAACTTTTTGCTGATTTTAAATTACTGTTGAGACCAAACTTTCAGCAACGTCTCTTTCAAAATTTTCCGTCACAAGCTTCGCCTTGGACAATAAACGCAATTACACTACCTCATTCATTCAAATTCATTCAGTCATCCCATTCATACTCCCAACTCATTCACACTTTCTCATCCATTCACTCCACTTTTCATTCAAACTTGACTTATTAGCTAGAGTTACGAACTATCTTATGATGGTAGGGCGCCCTATAACTAGTTTGTCATATTGTCACTCTCCTAGGATAGAGTGACTATGACTATTGTTTCATTGAATTGGAATTATAGTCCACTCGAATCAAAATTTCCAAGTACTCAAGCTTGCTTACGCAAGTGAAGAAAAGGTTGAAATAACGATGAATGATATAATTCCTTTAAAAGTGTATCCACTTTAATCCGACATGGACACGGTTGTGTACGTACTCAGTACACATACCTATTGCTCGTTTGTTCGTATACTCTGAACTCAACGACTAAGACGACGACATAATAGACAAACAAACTGACGACTAATGTTTACGAAACAGTTTCTTTTTCTATCTTTTTGGTAAGTATTTATAATATTTTTCTTTAATTTGTTTTACTATTCAGGTACTATTCTTATGTTTACTAGGAAAGCTTGACGATGACAAAACAAAATGAAATGAGCATGATTTTAGCACAGGACGAATGACGAATAACAATATTATTTTGATCCATATCCACTGTTTACACCTGGTTTGAGATGAACGGCTGGCCAAATGCCGATATTTTCCCATTCATATCTTCGAGTTCGTATGAAGACGAACCAATTTTATTTACAACGCGACAAGGGAGGAACTGAGAACCATATTTCGAATTATACTTTTCTGCAGCATTGGAGGGTTTCATGTTCTTTCGGTAAACAAGTTGACCAGTGACGAATGCCTTGGAAAATTGATGATGGCGAAGATTATGGTGACGACAGAGACGTTTGTGAGCTTTGTGGAGATTCTTACTTTACAAGATCGTAAATACGAGTGAAAATTTCCTTCCTTCTTTCACTCTGTTGATCGGGGGAAAGATTGTCGTCTCGCCTAGTCAACTTATGGTCAGATCCCGTTTCCGAAAGCTCGTGGCCATGTGTAACGAAATATGGGTTGAATCCAGTAGAAGCGTGTACACTGGTATTTATAAGCATTTCGATTCCAGCAGTTCGAGTGTCCCAGAGCCGTTGATCCTCCTTAACGTATGTGCGGATAGCGCTATTTATTGTGCGATTGACTCTCTCCACAGGATTATCCTGGGAGTGATAACGTGAATTGAGCCAATGCGCTATCTTGAACTGGTTCAGTAAGCCTTTGAACTCTCCGGAGGTAAAGCAACTGCCGTTATCGGTTATTATTATTTCTGGTGCCGAGTTTCGGAGGATCCACTGCTCCTTTAGTATCGAACAGAGACTCGAACTGCTGATGCTTCTTACTGGATGAATGAGGTCCACTTGAGAAATAGTCTACTACAACTAGTATATGTTGATTGCCCCGACGGCTACGAGGCAGCGGTCCGATGTAATCGGCAGATATTATCTGCCATGGACGGCTGGCAATCCTCATGCTGCCCATTTCAGAGCAACTGGTCTAGATGCAGGTTTTACTTCCTTACAGGTTCCGCAATCCTGCACATACCTGCAGTTCCCTGCCATCTTTGGCCAGTAATAACGTTGACAGTTCTGGCTAGTGTCCTCTCATAGCCAGGGTGGAGGTGGCATCATGGCAGTCTTTGAGGATGCCAGGAATTTCACTGACTTGTGGTACAATTTTCCACTCAAATCGCGAATCCGCAAGGATGATCATTGAGACGATATAAATTTGAAAAGCTGGCCACCTTCAACCTTGAAATCCACATAATTATCTGGTTGGCTAGATACCTTGCTTACCATGGAAGAATACCAGGGGGAAACGGAGGATTCAATTACCGACACCAGACTTCTAGACAATGCGTCGGCGACGACATTGTCACTTACCTCTGGTGTACAACCGTCATGTTGAATGCTGTAGGTTCAGTGACCATCGACTGCACCTGGATCCGACCTTCCATTTGGTCTTCAAAATATGCGTCAGCGCTGAAGAATCAGTGACCAGCGTGAAATGATACCCCTCGATGTAGCCGCGAAAGGCATCGATTGCCATGATTGCAGCAAGCGCTTCTTTTTCTGCGGCGTGGTAATTCTTCTGCGGCGTCGTGAGTTTGTGCGAGAAGTACGAGATGACCTCGCTCGCCGCCCTCATGTAGCTGCGTGAGAATTCCTGCCACAGCGACATCACTTGCGTCAGTTTGAATTAGAATTCTTCGTGAAATCCGGGCTCTCAAAATTGGAGAGGAAATCAGGAGTTCAACGATCTGACAGAAACTTCTTCAGGCGGCCTCGTTCCAGTGAATCACCTTTGACTTGGTTTCAGTAAATCACTCAATGGAGCAGCAGTCACTCCGCTGAAGTTCACGATGAATCTCCGGTAGTAGTTCACCATTCCTAGGAATCTCCGGAGCTTTGTAATTGTTGTTGGCCGCTCTATATTCGACAATGGGCGTATTTTGTCTGGATTAGTTCGCAGACCGTTAGTGCTCAACAGATATCCTAGGAATGGGACCTCAGAGACTACGAAGCGTGACTTCTCCAGATTAATGCTAAGGTTGGCTTGGCTAGACGACGTGCAATTTCAGTGAGGCTGTACGTGATGCTCAAACGTTTCTGTGACCACGACGATATCGTCGAGGTACACAAAAACGTAAGGTTCCAGTATACCATGGCCAGAACGCTATCCA
Organism: Armigeres subalbatus; assembly: GCF_024139115.2. Classification (NCBI taxonomy): domain Eukaryota; kingdom Metazoa; phylum Arthropoda; class Insecta; order Diptera; family Culicidae; genus Armigeres; species Armigeres subalbatus. Next base: position 351,417,929 of record NC_085140.1, on the reverse strand, counting down.
TTAGTCGAGCCAGGTGGCGGGACTATTTATGAGACCAAATGGCATTCTGGTATACTGGAACAACCCGCTACCTGCACACTGAACGCTGTATATTTTCTCGATTGTGGATCGAGAGGACTTGTAGAAAGGCCTCGGAAAGATCGATCGTCGAAAGGAATTTCGCTTTTGGGAGTTGGCCAAGAATACGTCAGGGTGGGGCAAGGGTATGCATCACGCACAGTTCGCTCATTGATTCTGCGCTCCGTCTAAGCAAAGCACTACCTTGTTTGGTTTGATTACTGGAACGCAATTGAGGACCAATCCGAATTGCTCCTCTCGAGGATCCCAATGTCTAGCAACCTTTTGCAGTTCGACCGCCACCAGCTCTTGGGTTTTAGGCGACATGCAATAAGGAAACTACCGAACGGGTGGTTGATTTTCCATTCCTCTTTCAGAACTATTGTGTGTTGAGCTAGAGCAGGTGAGAGTTAGACTGCCTTCTCGAGCAGGAAGAAATTTCTTCTTTACTTCTTCGATTAACCGCCTCTCCTCTTCAGATAGAGCGGGATCATTTGAACACTGTTCAAGGGTGGCAACGATTGCATCTTGTTCGTTCGAAAGCATGGTGGGTTGGATATGAACTTTTTCCAAAAGTCCATTCCACATATGCAGATCGACGGACAGATTAGCGACCACTGAGTAGGAACAATCCGGATCCTTCCCTGGACGAAAAATGGAAGGTGCGCTTGACCGAGGATCTGCAGTTGGTCTCCGCTGGCGGATCGAAGCAAAACACTACGTGGGGGTTTGTAGAGACGCTTGATATTCAATTTAGTGTAGACTTTCTCACTTATTATTGTGAAATTACTACCGCTATCAAGCAGTGCGTGAATGTGCAAACCATAAATTCGGACTGACACATACGGACGGCTATCGTTCTCGTATGGGTACGTAATTTGACATACATCGGTGGTATCTGCATACAGATGGGGTAAAGCTGACTCCCAGAAAGGCGGTGGAGTACGCTGATGGTTGGAATGAGAAAGATTTACGCTTGTGGACCTTGCGGACGGCGATTTTGGTTCGCGGCCGTCCCGTTTTTTTAGACAATAAGGGCAGAAGTCCGTAGGGAAACCATGAAGACCACACGTACTACAGAGAGTTTCACGGGGTTGTCTACACATAACCGTGTGATGGCCGAATCTACCGCAATTGTAGCATGTGTTGTCCGGTGGAGGAGAATGGTTATTCACTACCTCTTCCAGGGTAAGTGATGGGCGTTGCTGCGCCCTGGACGATCCTGCTACAGGGGAGCTGAAGCGATATTCCGCATTTGAGCATTTGAAAACTCAGAGTGCTGATTGTTTGGACTTCGGGGCTTGGTGGTAGAGATATATGGAGGATTAGATGGACCGCGATTGTTCCTGTTTGGGTTAAACGGTACCGAAGACCCGACGCTCGCTGTCTGACTGGATCCATGAAGATTCAGGCTGGCCGGACACGCTCTTTGTTTCTTTTTCCCTCCTGTTTCTTTGTTGCTTACCGCTTGAACGGTTTTATCCGTGCGAAGACTTTGTTGTAAGCGGAAAAAGTTCAAAGCGTCGAGTTTCTGACCAGCCGCTACTAGGGTCTCCAAGTCAGCGAAGGAGGAGGAAGGTCATCTGTCGCTTGTAATCCATCCTCATATTTTGTTGAAGAATTTGCATCTTTTCCAAGTCCGAAATTTGACCACTCATCGTGCGAAATAGCTTCTCCATCTCGAAATAGAATTCGTGGAACGACTCGTATTTCTGTTGACGTCTCTGATAGAACTTTCATCTTAATCAGAGCGTCAAGATCAGGATGCATGTACGTTCTACGTAGTTCGAAACGAGATGTTCCCAGTTCATGAGCCGACCAGTGGAACGCTGGGACATGTACCATTTCAACGCTGATCCAGTGAACAAGTGTACCGCAGACTCGAACAACTCTCTTTCCGAAATACCTCCGCTTGCGATAATGCCTGAACATGCTCCAGGAACTCATTCAATTTCAGACCTTGGTCATCCCGCTGTACTTCGCTATGTTCCCACTTGGAAACTGGCAAAGTATGGCGAGTTTAGTATGGCACTGAATATTGATGCACAGGATAGGGATTAGGAAATCGTGTTTGGCTAGGAACAGCTTGTGATGTTTGTGAACTGGGGGTGAAGGAACTAATTGCTGGTCTGTTGGGATCTTGATTATTGGAAATCGGGAAATGTTGTGTTCATAGGAGCATGGTTAAACGTATTGGCAGAGCTAGTTGCTAGCGATGCTGTCCTATGATTTTGACCGCAATGACTAACTGAGGGAACAGGAATTTGGGGGTGTGAATGAGGCCAGGAGAATGAACTTAGATGGTGGATGGGATTTTGATTATTTCCTCTGGAATGTTCTAAAGGCATAGCACCCTCAAGCGAAGTTTGAGTTCCCACATCCCTTCCGTTCCTGCGCTGTAGCTCAAATTCAAGATCTGCGATTCTGGCCTGCAGGGAGTGAATCCAGTCTAGATCGTCTTGACTTAAATCAGTCATACGACGAGTCGATGTGTTCTGTGTTTCGTCTGGATCTTTTTCACCCACCTGCGTTGTATCAAAACATTCCTCACTCCTTCTAAATTCTCAGTTACTATCGTTGACTTATTGTGAAGTGATTTAGTGCACTCTGGCTGAGAAGAATACTCACCAACTCTACCAGCACATTTTTGTAGATTGCTGTGGAGATTTGGTGAGTCTTTAGCTGACTCAAAATCACTACTATACGAGCTCCACGGGAGTAAACGAGCAAGATACAACTCCTATCATTTCACTGCTAATCATTCCCCATTTTGTTTTTCAGTTCGGTGAATTTCTTCATGCATGTCTTGATTTCCTGTTTCACCTCACCTTTTACAACACCTACTGTACCAGTACCCGACGTTTCCTTTTCTTTCTTGAGACTGTCTGTAGCCATTTTCTTTCTGAGTCAAACTCAGATTGTCGTCTATTGCAATTGATCGAGATTCAAGCTCCCAATCGAGTTCATCAACTTCAAGAAAGTCTACTCGCATGGTATGATACCATCCAATTAGTGGATTCCTTCAGCTTGGTCAAAAGTAGGACAAGCAAAAGCCATTTTTGCTTTCTTTATTAAATATGAAAAAATAACTTTTGCAATAAATAATAAGTGTAAATAAATAAATCTGTAATAAATAAATAAATAAGTTGTAAATAAACGTATCTAATAAATAAATAAATCTATAAACAACAAAAATAAATATGCAGAAATATGTTTACACTATAATAAATAATTGAATAAAAAGCATCTGAATAAATATATCACAGGAAACACACAAAAAAACACAAATAAAGTAGACTAACACTGTTGTTTCCTTTTGATAAATACGAAAATAATATAATTTAACACTATTTACATTGAAAATAGAAAAATAAGAATTTATTGCAAGTTGACAACTTGTAACACTTGAAATTGACGAAGTTCCAGATAAAGTACTCAACAATAAAGTGGCTTGAATTTTAATTTGCAACTCAACTCCAACACTTGAAACATGCAGCATTTACGTATTTGGTTATCATCACTCGCAACAATCCTCAATTTTTCAATCTTTGAGAACAAATTTTGTCCACTTATTCCACCCTGACGACCACGCGATTATTGAAATTAATTTAACTAATTGAAATTCTCCGGGAGACCGATTAAAAAGGTTTTATTTCAGGCCTTGAAAGAAAACACTTTTTTTAACATTTAAATTTTTACAACGTTGAGCGCCAATTGATACTAAGTGAAACTTTGTGGAAACCAGTTAAGAACCCTGTAACGGTATTACCATAGGAGCAGTGGTCCTCAACACGGTTTCACTTCAGGGTCGTTTTCCAACTCGATTCTTCCGGATATTTCTTCCTATAATTGGTGGCAAGGCGGACATACAGCAACAAAATGGCGGAATACAAGATTTTCTTTTGAACAACAGTCAGTTAGGATTTAGCAGGCTATACAAATTTAATTAAATTATTTTTTTTTTAAGTGCGCTAATTTGGGCTATTAGTTGGCCTATATCTTTGGATTGAGCTCACCGTTGCGGCCGATGCAGGAACCGTTGGCATGCTTGATGGTCGTCTCAGTCGTCACAGGAACGTCTCCTCTTTTCTCTTCTTCTTCTTCTTCTTCTTCTTCTTCTTATTCTTCTTCTTCTTCTTTATCTCAATTCCTTTTCTTTGCTTCAGTCACATTCCCATAATTGACGAGGGAATCACTACACTGACGGTTTGGCTTTTATATAGCGTCATACAGTTCCGAGTCCGGGAGTGGTACAGATTTCGCGCGCACTATCAGTGGTCAGTCTCAAGCGAGCTAGCACCTTTAGAGACGAACAATCACAGATTTTCGCAATACCACTAGTATTGTTCGCTCAACCACTTTTTCATTGTCACTTGCACTGCAGTTCAAAATGTTCACCACTGCTCGCTTGAGTTTGATGGTACGTTGTATGGCCAACCGAAAAAACGCGACTAGGATTAACTTGAAAAATTGGTGCACATTCCCTAGTCGTTTGTGGTGATATCCGTAATTGACCCGTACTAATTAGCTTATTTGGGGTGTTTTTAAATTTAGTGGTACTATAACTGTAATGTCACCTTTTAGTTCGTAAGTTTTAACATCGTTTTAACTTTTAGCTTTTAAGTTTTCAAAACTGTTCTCTAACTTACGCGGAACTACTACAGTTAGTATTACAGGCGAACTATACCGCGAACCGTCACACCGTTCTTCACTCCTCCGGACTATGTTTAAAAAAAGAGCCCTCACCCTATTCGGGGGAATGGTATTTATAGTTTTTCCCACGGCATATGACTCGACAAAATTGAGCAATGACAATGACAAAACACAGCAATAGAACTACGACGCATACGATGATCTGATGATGGACGAACGACGATAACACAGGCACAAATCTTATATCTACGCTCACATATTGAGCTGCTGATGTCCCATACTACGCGTAAATATTCACTCCGACACTGGCTGCATGCTAAGCCTTAACAATTGAAAAGTCCTAACACTTGTTTCCGCTTATCAATTTAAATAAACTTTTAATAAATAAATAAATAAAAATAAATAAACTTTTAATAAATAAATAAATAAGAAATAAATAAATAAATAAATGAATAAATAAATAAATATATAAATAAATAAACTTTTTAATAAATAAATAAGCAATAAATAAACTTTTTAATAAATAAATAAATAAGAAATAAATAAACAAATAAATGAATAAATAAATAAATATATAAATCAATAAATAAACTAAAGTTGGAGTGAACGAAACAAACAAAATTAATAATAAATCTGAAGACATCAACCAAAAGCTACTGAACACAAAATAAATATCACTCAAGCACTACAAAAGTGGAGACAGACATTTATTTAATATTCAGACATTTATGACAACAAAACATTTATAACAATTTTTTCGAGCTAAACCACTAACTGGCCTTCCACCAAATATTTAACTGTGACCCGAAAATGAACGGTCACAATACGTCCTTATTCTTGAAAGAGCTTGACTTGACGGATGACCGATTTGATTGTTTTTCGACTGTAAGTTTGTAGGAGTTGTTTAGGAGTCCAAAGATTTTCGACCTGCTACATACATTTTTTGACCTGGCTTGATTACGGAAAAAGGTCATATAAAATCAATACAACGACTTTATGCGATGATGTTTCATGCTTTTACACAGTATGACTAATAGTCTTAAATCTAAGTTTGCAGATATCGTAATATAGTTGAAGTGTAGTAAATTGAAGCAAACTAAGTAATAAAATTATTTTTAAGACACAAAATCACTTTAAAAAATGAAATGGAAAATAAATCGAAGTATCGAAGATATTCAGTTTTAAAGCATTTTTTCATGGTTATTTCCTAAGTGGGGAAAAGATATCCTTGTTTAGTTTTTGGTCATAACTTTGTTTTTCGCATATTAAATAACAAAATACTTATGGACAATGCGAATATCTCACCACAGATTGTAATACTCACATCGATGTATCCAGAAAACCTCTTTTGGCTGATTCACATGCTTCAAAACGCTGAGGTAAATCATATACAATGCTCGCTACTTGCTCCATAAATATACCACAGATTGTCTTAAAAATGTGCCAATGATGAGTGAAGGTTGTGTCAAGGTGGGTCCTTTGAACATGAGCATGAGCATGATTGACCGCCCACGGTTTCTACTCCGTTATTGCCAGATCAGCTGTAATTACACAGAGATCCAACAGATGAAGTTTAGGACTAACATCATCTTCAATGTGTAAGAACTGTTGAACCAAAAATAAGCAATACCAGCGCCGGCCGTGTCTGAATGCAGATCAATTAGGGAATAGGTAGGAAATTGTTGACGTGATACTCGCTTTGATAGAAGCCGACGAGTCATCTGCCCTTCCACGAGAGATCACTGGGATGTTGGATATATGGAAGGGAGTGTAGCAGGGTTCGTTTTGGTAAACGGTATGCCGTGTATAGCCTGTAGTTTGACGAAGAAAACAATACTATTTTTTTAAAGGCCGCACAAAGCAGAACAAAATTTCGGTGATCGGCTGATCGTTCTGCTAACCGCACAAAGCAGAATAAAACTTTGATGACCGGCCGATCGTTTTGCTTACTGAAGAAAACATGTCTAGACGCGATTTAAACTTTTACTTTCTAATTAATTTACACACACGCACGAAGCAGAACACATTTTTTCGGATACCGGCCGATCGTTCTGCTTACAACACAAAGCAGAACAAAATTTCGATGACCGGCCGATCGTTCTGCTTACTGAAGAAAACACGTCTGGACGCGATCTCTGATCGTTCTACATCTAATATAAAACACGCACTGAACTGATTGTTTCACTTTCCAATTGGAAAATGCACTACTCCACAGCATACGATGTATGAGTTGAAAAGTAGAAGTTGAAAAGTTGAAGTTAAATCCCAACTCCCAACTCTCGATGTTTCAGTTCCATGTTCCTTTGGCGTCTAGATCTGCTAGGTATGGTCTTCCACTGCTTTATTAATCACATATATAACGGTGAACATCGTAAGCCACCCGTCGATTTTTTTTACTTCTGACTAATTTCAAAATATGCCGAAATCCATCGAATCATCAGCCAAAATTTTACAAGAAAATCATTGACAGCAGTTCGAGAAAGTAACGTCAACTTCGCACCAATGCTTACTTAGGTCTCCCTTGTGTCAAGGTGGGTCCTTTTGCCAGACGAAGTGGCCTTAATCGGTCGCCCCATAGGTCGTCAGGGGTAGGCGACAGAGAGGAACGCGGTAAGGTCGAGATCAAATGGATGGCGCCACTCTGATCAAGGTTATTAACGGGGCTATGACCAGCCACCAAGATGGCGGAGGCCTGAAAATGGATCTGACCACGACCATTTCAGACGTGATTATGTCCTTTCATAACCATAACCGCGGAAGATACAGCAGGGATCTAAACAGCCTATGATTGCATATTTGTAACAATCGACATAAAGTATGCATGGGAGAAATGGTACGATGAAGTTTGATAAATGTTTCAGAATGCAAATCTCAATTATTTTCTAAAAACTTCCAAAAATTGCACAATCACTTTATTTAGTATGAATCTTCGATAAAAATATTTTCATTACTTGGTATTTGAGTACAAACTTATTGCGAAAATTTTTGTACCTAGCACATGGCGTACCAGTCCTAACATTTTTCAGTGTTACGGTTAACCCTTTATAAGGCAGTGGCAACTATATTGCCACCAACAAATAATATGTTTTTCTATTTATTAACAAGAGCTCTACTTATTATTTCACATGTAGTGACTTTATTTGCTTCCTAGTAACACCCCAGATGAATTTGAGCCATAAAAAAATTGAAATGTCAATTTGAGAACAGTTTATTTACGAACAGATCGTAAGTTTCGAGTGGAAGAAGGATTTTCAGTTATAATTCGTTAAAAAAACGACAAAGATATATTTTTTCCCGTTGGTATCAATTATTTTGAATCTCCTGTGTTAGATTACTACGTGATTAACGTGAAAAAAGCTTTGCCTTTCTGTATATTTGGTTTTTGGATTTTTGACGAAATTGTGTTTTTTTCCCAAGGGAAGAAAAAACGCGAAAATTTTTTTTTCCACTTGTAATGCGTTTTCTGACTAGGACTCTTCACCAAAAAATGTAACGTACCTTGATTTGACTGGTTCTACGTAAAACCAAATTTTTAAAAATCTTTTTATATTTTTGTTGTTGCCTGTTTTCCCGCTTGCCGGGCAGTGGCAACTATATTGCCACCAATGTTTTACCGCTTGGCAGGCAGTGGCAACTATATTGCCACCAATTTTTCAATGTTTCTGAACTGTTTAATGTATAACAAACATACATTTGAGTTTAATACCATGTCAACATTGTGTTCTATTGTTGTTTTTGTTAATTTATTGTTTAGATTCGTCTGCCTTATAAAGGGTTAATAGGTCACTTTGCTTAATGTTTCAAAACAACTTGGTAGTTTTTTCAAGTTTTTTTGGAACGAACTTTCTTATTTCACCTGGTAAGCTGAAAGAACTAGCAATTTGGAGATGATTCATGAGCTGATAGGGTAAAACGTCCTATCGTTGTGGTATGTCCTAATGTTGCGGTAGTATTAAAATAGTTCATTATGGATATAATTAAGCATATGCGGTATTTCGAAAAATTTCGTTTCAGGTGGTTCGAAACGAAATTCCGCGGAATTTCGCGGAATTTGAGCATGGCGAAATCTTATTTCTTGATTTCGTTTCGTTTCGAAAAATTACAAAAATTTCGCTAGAAAAAACTAGCTTCAAACGAAATTTAACGGAATTCCGCGGAATTTCGGAACAAATTTAAAATTAAACCATACTTTATATTATCAAAAGTTTTGGCTGCGCCGCTGAACTATATCGTAAAGTTGTTTTCAAAACTTTAGGTTACACAAATTTTTCTATTAACGCTTACTACATAACCCCATTCTTAGCATTGGCATTAGCATTTAGCAGTTCGCACAAATTCGTAGGTGGTACAAGCCAAGACTATTGTATGAGAGTAGCATCACTTTCATCCGTTACCACAGATATTGATTTGGGACTAATCAATAACTCTTAGATGAAAGCAATGTACTCTCCAATAGTCAAGATATGTCCTGGCCACGTCCTTGCGAATGCTGAGGAAGGGGAAGGATGATTTGTTTGACATCTACCTAAGAAAGATGCAGAGAACTCTACAACCTCTCATAGTCACTAGACCACCGAGCTCGTCTTGCTACATAACCCCAATCTTAGTAGACAAATACGTATGTAGTTTTCTTCTATAAAACGTCGTCAATGTTTCCAAGATTCAAATTCAAATTATGTGATTTTTTTTTACTATTTGCGCATTATGAATGCGGAATCGATCGTGGGAATGCAGTGAATGAAAAAATCTACCTCGCGTAGCAGAAATTTGTTTAACCAGTGTGCAATATATCGTGTTGATGCTGATCACGCCAGCTAGTGTGGGATAACGCGAAGTGATAAAACTAATGTCTGCACCGAAGAGCACACAATTATTTAGTGCGGAATCGATTGTGTTGTAGAAGCTTCTTAAACGAAGTACATTGATCTTGCGTTAGATATGGGTCTGTGAAATTCATTCTGAAATACATAACTTTATGCATTTTAGAAAGGTGCACAGGATTCTGACCCGTAATGCTGGGTAGACACCTTTACGTGATGTGTTACGGGGTATGATCTACCACGGTTACATTGCCAGCTACAGGCAAATCCTGACCCAACGAATACCTTCCTCATTATCCAACTCCGTGGTACTTATGGGGGTGTCGCTAAGTCGGTGGCCTCTCGTGAAGTAAGTACTACATCAACACTTCCTTCCTCTCCCAAGTTACGGTGAAGATGGGCGTGGCCAGGAGTAGTAATCCTCATGCTTTTGTTATTTTTGTTACAGACTGGAATCAAGGACCACTCCTCTTCTTGATTTCTGATAGCATTCTAGATAAGGATCTCAAAAGTAAAACATGAGTATCACTAGTGTCCAATCTACGAATTACACCGTAACAATGCTAATGCTAATGCTTTAGAAAGGTGCACAGGATTCTTATAATGAGCAAATGTATGTTATATGGAAAGGAAAGGTATTCTACCAGGATTTGCGTAACAAATGTTTCATGTGCCGAGCGGAAGGTCACCGGAAGGATTCGTGTCCATAAAGAACAAAAATGAACGATCAAAAGGAACGATTAATCGGAAAGAAAGAGGCGAATATGGCAACGCAAGGTAGGCAACGGAAATCGTATTCCGGTGTCGTTATCGGATTTGATGCAGCAACCCGTCAAACATCATCGGATCGGATGCAGCGCAGAACGACGTAATTGAAGTGGCTGAGGAAGAAGTGATTGGATTGGATACCGATTCAACTGAACGGATGAAACCATTTGGAATTCCCGATTTAATGGTGGATCGCGAAAAACTAGCAGAAACTATGACAATCAAGAATAATACAGATCGGATATGGTTCGTGAAGAAAGGAATCATGGGCTACACGGACTCCTACAGAAAAATTAGAGAGGAAGAGGATAAAAAGCAACTAGGGATCGTTTGGTTACTGAAGGATCAATGGACCGATCCGCACAAAAGGAGACCTCACGCAGAAATGTTTCTGAAACTTCTTCGGAATAATTAGTTCTATTATTTCTTATGTTTTCGGCTCCGTAAAGTTTATTATTTAACGCCCGAGCCTCATAAATAAACAGATTGGTAAAAATGTGTGCTATATATATATATATATATATATATATATATATATATATATATATATATATATATATATATATATATATATATGTGTGTAGACGAAGAATAAGAAGGAAATGGCTGTTACGCTCTTTTCAAATGTTGGTCTAGTAATATCAATTCTCTATCTGCGTATACGTTTGGCAGGTGTGGATACATAACTGAGTATCCTAAATAAAAAAATAAATCTAAGCATTAATTTCCTAATTTTGAGCACGATACTATAAAACCAGGCTGACAAGACAATATGAATAGAGGTGTGCGCCGGTCCGAAAATCGTCACCGGCGGCGTTTGTCAGAATTTCGGTCAGCGGCGGCGGCGTGGAGATTTTTAACGTTTTTTTTTCTGCATTTTTACAGAATGTTTTTAAGACTTCAACGGGAGAATCTTTTGCATTTCGTCGAAAAATCTGATAAATTTCTCTCGAAAATTCTCTGAGCTTCTCCAAAATAGTAATTTGAAAATTATTTTCGGACTTTCCATGGCAACAACTTTGAAGTTTTGATAATTATTCGGAATTTCAAAGGAAGCACTTTGAAATTTCCAAGGAAAATTGTTTGAGTTGCTACAGGAAAATGTTCGGAAATCCACGGAAAGTTTCTGTTGAGTATTCTTCAAAATATACACAGTAAATTCTTCAGATTTTCCGCTGGAGATTGTTAAAAATGTGGACATCAACAAAACAAAATTTCAACAGCGAATTTATCATAATTTTCATAAGAATATCATTGGAATTTGCACGGGATTATTTTCAAATTTTCTTTGGAAAATTCTTCGGAATTTTCGAGGTGAATTTTATGGAATCTAAACCAAAAATATTAAACTGTTTGGTATTTTAACGAAAATTTGGATTTTTGAAGGAATTTCTTTGGATTTCTACAGGAAATTTGTTGTATTGTAGAAATTCGTCGGAAAAATGCTAAACAAAATTATTAAAAAGAAGAAGGGTCGTTTGACCGAAAATCATTTGGCGGAAGCCATTAAGCCTAATAATACGTTAAGTCAAAAATCATCCAGCAGAATTGTATTTGATCGAAATGAACGTTTGGGCAAAACGGTTATACAACGAAAACCAGTTTGCCCAGAAATTTCATTTGGTCAAAGCACTCTTCCCCAATACGTAATTTGGCTGATATGGTCGTTTGGCTGATTATAAGGCCGAAAATGTCGTTATGCCGAAATGGATGTTTGGCAGAAAAGGTCATTTGGTCAGAAATGTTGCTTACTGTACGGTAATATGGTCAAAAATATCCAACAGTTTTTTTAGCTGAAAATATCATTGTCCGAAAAAGACATTTGATCGACTAGATCATTTGGCCGAAAACGTCATTTGGTGGAAATGGTCGTTTGGCAGAAAAAATCCTTTGGCCCGAAAATGTCCTTTCTGCAAAACAAACATTTCAGCCAAACAGCATTTTCTGCCAAATGACCAATTCAGTCGAACGACACTTTTGGTCGAATGCTTATTTCGGTCATCGGTCATCTGTTTTTTTTTCAGCCTAAGGAACTGTTTGTCCAAATGACAAATGTAGTATATTAGACCAACCAACTTTCGGACTTACCAACAAACCACTCAAGCTCTAGCAGGAATAAGAGCGAATGTCACAAGAGAGGATTCTCTTCACCGACTTCCCCTCTTTTGAATAAAAGTAACAAGCTGGGGATTTCTTTGAAGTTTATTACCTCAGAAAACTAGAAAACAATGAGAACTTGCATTCTGAAATTATAAACCGCAAATAAATCATCTGCTTGTTACTTTTATTTAAAAGAGGGGTAGTCTACGAAAAGAATTCTCTCTTGTGACATTCGCCCTTTTGCCAGATAGAGCATGAATTTTAGCTATACTGTCGACTCTCTACATCTCGATATTCTATATTATATATATATAGATATCTCTCCCTATGTCGATAGTTTTCTCGGTCCCTCCAATCTACATACATTCGGGCCTTCTACATCTCGATAACCTACATATCTCCATGTCTTCTTCTTCTTATTGGCATCACATCCCCCACTGGACATTGACGCCTCGCAGCTTAGTGTTCATTCAGCACTTCCACAGCTATTGACTGCGAGGTTTCTAAGCCAAGGAACCATTTTTGCATTTGTGTGTCATTGGGCTAACACGATGATACTTTTATGCCCAGGAAAATCAAGACAATTTCCTCCGGGAATCTAACCCAGCATGGTCTTATTTTGTAGCCGCGCGTCTCACCGATAGGCTAAGGAGCGCCCCCTATCGCGATGTGTTCTGGTCATTTTTTGTTCAAGTTTCTCTCTCTCTATGTCGAATTTCTCGTGCGAATTTCTGGGCTACTAGACCATCTTTGAACAATAATAGTCACATAAGCGCTTTAAGGTTCCCCCAAACACACGCGACGCGACAGTCGTGACGCGATTCTATCGCTTGGCGACAGCGATTCTGTTGGTAAAGAAGGGTAAACAGAATATTGGCTGCAGCGACCCAACGATAGAATCGCGGTGACTAGCTGGCATCGTCGCAGCGATGAAATCGCTTAGGTTTCGGGGAGCTTTTATTCTCCTCCAATTTTTTTTGGGCATTCTTGCATTCGACAAAATGATTTTCTGCCAAACGACTCTTCTCCGTTCAAAAAATCTATTTCAACGATATTTTTTTGGATTTCAACAAGAAATCCTTTGAAATTTACATTCGAAGTTTATCTTACTTTTCATGGTGGAATTTCCAAAATTGCAACGAATAATTGTATGGATTTTTTTTAAGGATATCATTGGTATTTCATTGAATCTTCGGATTTTCCACGGAAAACTCTGCGGATTTCTTCAATTTTGAATCGGCGTGGAAAATTATAGACCACCGGCGTGACAAATTTTAAACGGTGGCGCGCCGATGCAAGAATGTCGGCGGAGGCGGCGTGCCAAAAACTGTCGGCCGCGGCGGCACACACCTCTGAATATGAAGTATGCTTCAGCATAATTATGTACATAATCTTAAGTGAACTAAGGTTTTAAACGAAATTTGAATCCCTATATGAAAAATCCCACAATTTCTATATTTTTATGTACTTGCTAATATAAAATTGATCAGATTCAGGAGCACACGCTCCACGATGAATTCCTTTGAAAGCGGCACAAATGCTGGGGTATTATTGCCTTATCGCCAATGTTATACGCGGCGAGAATGCGGCGATTTATCGCAGACTGCCTGGTCTGTTATTATAACTCTAAAAATAGTTATTTGACTTCGAAAAAGTGAAATCAGAATTGCGTAAAACCATTTTAATAAAAATTCCGCGGAAAAAAAATTAAAATTTCGTTTCGTTTCGAAAAATTTCGAAATAATTGAACCTTGATTTCGTATCGTTTCGAAGTCTCGAAAGTAAATCTATATTTCGTTCCGTTTCGATCCGAATCAACATAGATATTCTAAATTTCGTTTCGTTTCGTTTCGTTAGGAAAAAGTGTGTTATCGCATACCCTTAGATATAATAGCATCAAAAACAATTGTGGATACGCTGAAACTCTTCGAATTAATGACTAACACAGCTTTTGTCTTGTCTTGTCTTGTCTTGTCTTGTCTTGTCTTGTCTTAGCACATGCACTGCCAGTATTGAAAAGCATCCTGGAAATGTCGGTTTTATTCCCGAGCATTTTCTTGTCAGCATTAATATTTGCAGCATATCATAAATATGACACAAAAATTAAAATGGCCAGGCCCACCGTGCAGGCTTGGAATTGGGAGATAACTCATAACTTAACGGTAATCAGATTATTCAGTAATGAATAACATGATCAACGAACAGTTCTGAATTTACGAAAGGAAGAAACGGGGACAGCCGTACCAACCGTTTCACATTCAGGGGGAATAAGCAAATCATTTTTTAAAAGACCTTGGGAGTGACCGTGCTAAGAATTTTGTCACTCCCTCCTCCTTGTTGAAGGGTTCTCTGGGATGGGGCGAAGCTATTAAACTTGCCCTAGCTAATTAGCCTAAGTTTAAGCGTCATTGCTCGCTCTCTGAAACGAAAATGAAAAAAACAGCCTCCCCCATATTAGTTTTTCATCGTCGAAAATGCAACCGATCTATTCTTTATGAATTATAATACCTACAAAAAGCACCCTCGTAGAGCAGAATTCGTACGACTGAACATTCAACATTCGCTCAAGAGAAAGGGCATAATGCAATAAACCGATTGCAGGAATCTCACACTACAGAGTACCTACACAAATGTGCTTCATAGCAATATCCGGAAGAGCGTTTGGGTCCAAACGAACTTCATAGATTTAGGGATAAATTGTTTGCCGAAATGTTTAAAAAGAATGTATGAAACAAGCTCACCGCGTATTATTAAATGCCCGTTCATCCATTCATCCATTGCATGTTGTTGCCAGAAGATCTATGTTCCGATCGCCGGGGCCGCAGTCTCGTCTATGGTGCAGTTGTTGCGCGCAATTGCCGTACTTTGCTTAAATATTTTGGACGTCGTTAATTTGTTGGTTTTGAAGTTTATGTTGTCAAAAAGTTCGATGAAGAGTTGTGCTGCACTTTGATTTGAGACTGACTGACGTTGGACAATTTCCAACCACTGGACTTGTAGCGGATCTTCGCGTGTGATGCGGTTCGTACTCTACACGGAAGAAATAAACTACCCAATAGTGAGTTTAATTCACCCAACCTCGTACATCCGTACGGGAAGCCAAAATTGAGTAAGTAGGGTCGAAGTAGTTTGCCTTTACTCCCATGTTAAAAAAGTACCCAACGGAAAAATTATTGACCCAAATTTAAGTTTAATTCACTCAATTTCGACCTCAGGTAATAAAACTCAACATTGGCTTCCCGTATTGAACTGGCGTCGTTGGATTGTTTGGCTCTTTTGTTTTTGACAACAAAAGAAAGAGTGCACGGTTAGAAAAAAGTACCTAATTTTAGGTACTTTTTTTCTCTTGCATCTCCCTCCTTCTTCCCTTTGTTGTCATAAAATGAAGAGCAAAGATCGGAAAAGATCGTTTGTTTCTGGGCTTTGGTACTTATTTAGACAAAAAAATGACTGGAGCATAAAATTTTGCGTCTTTTCGCCAGCACGGCACACTTCGATGCCTAATAACTAACACAGCTCTTGTTTGACAAAACTCCGTTCAAAATTATGAAAAGTCAACATTTTCCATTAACAAAATGAATCCTTTGAGCCTATCATTGCGGTAGTGCTAAGGTCCCATCGTTGTGGTATTAATTTCCATAAAAATTACATTCAATACCGCAACAATAGGACTGACCTTGAAAAAATGTCGCAACGATAGGCAACTGCGTCCTATTATTGCGGTAGTTTATTTCTATTGTGATAAAACAAAACAACATAAGTTTAGCCCAATTGACGTAATATTTACAAAACTATAGTTAAGGAGCAACCTATTCGACTACTGCAATACGGAAAAAGACCAACGGATAATTTTTAAAGATTTTTTTAAATCAATTTTGCTTTGACACGGTGCTTAACCCCTCCATAATAGGTCGTTTTACCCTATACTCAAAATCAAAAATACAAATGTTACAAATATGCGATCATGGGCAGTAAATCTGTCTGTGATGCCCCTGTCCAACATCGTTGTAGAGGCAAAGCAGGAATGGAGGCTCCTGTTGGAGGCCAGTAAGGAGACAGAACAAAATATCCACCTACTTACTGATGAGAATGAGTGAGCTAGGCTACGGAGGTAACGAAGAAGGCCGAATTGAAGATTCGGTCCCTTTCTGAGGAAAAACAGCTGGCGAAAAGCCAAAATGCACAACTCCAAAGACACATGACCGGTACAACTCCTAACCTCAGTAAAGTCAGGAAGCCGATCAGAAAAAAAGCTAGTGCCAAACCAAGCCAGAGACAAAGGATACGGCCAAACTTCAGAGAAGAGCAGGAAATCGGTTGACCCAAAAAAAACGGTGTGTCTTCACTAAAAAAAAGGTGCTGAAGTTCACATGAAGAATCGCTTTCCATGGAAGGAGGTCATGAGCCCCAAAAAAGCGAAACGATTTTAAAAGAAAGCCGCAAGAAAACGGCTGAGAGAGCGGTGACCAAGTAGGGTAACGCCCGTATGCGAAAGGGCACACCTCAAAGCGACAGAAAGCCATTATGTCACATAATATGCTGACTCCAGAAAACGTATAGTACATCAAGCGGGAAGTGCAGAGGGAACTAGGAGAGGCGAAGGAGGCAAGATCGAGCGATACGTCGAGAAGGAGTTCTTTTGGGTTGGGTGCATCAACCGCAAGTAACCGTCGCGATTTGATCGCACCCACCGCTCCAGAACCACCAGTGGAATTGCAACAACAACAATTGAAGGACGAACTAGCCAGTCATATGGGAACAGCAGTTACAAAGTTCCGTGGGACAGACCTCATGTCCCGGCATCGGATACCCTAATTGCAGTACTCCTATCGGTTGACGAGTGCAGTAAGCATCCTTAATCAGGATATTTTGCCACAGTACTTGGATACCGTGGAGAACCTTGAGGAGCTGCAGTTTATCGTGTATTCGGCTGCAGCTGCTGCTGTAAGGACGTTGGGATTGCGAACGCGCGTAGATGCGACGTCTAGAGCCCCGCATCTCCACAGTGGTCGATTAACACAGTACAAGCAGGGGAATCGATCAACCAGGCTAGTTCGCAATGTTGCTGAAATTGTGAAACCCACAGAGCTCCGTGATCTCACAGAGGCGAAAAAAGCTGAGATCCTCGACACCCATGTATTGTACAGCGGTTGAGTGCTCTTGCCAAACGATTGCGACGTTATGGAGAATGTTCCAAGAGGAAGGAGAAAAACCGAATGTTCAACATCAACGAAAGGGAATTCTACAACCACATCCGAAACAACAAAACCGACTTTGGCGAGGGCCTTCCGGAGATTGGAGAAGTCACATAGCTTTGGTCCAATGGGGTGTGGATGGCAGAAGAAGAGCGATATTGTGGTGGAATTGGAGACTTGACCGCTATCAACGTTACCACCCAAGACATACGTGAGGCTGCCCGGTATACCAGGAATTGGGCTGCACCAGGACCCGATTTTGTGCATCATTTCTGGTAAAAGAAACTCACAACGGTCCACGAGCGGATGGCGGAATGATTAAACACGATGCTAGATGACCTCGGGCAGCCTACCGGAATTCATCGCTAGGGGTGTCACTTATCCTCTGCCGAAGTACCGGAATACTTTGAACCCAGTCAAGTACAGACCAATAACGTGCCTTTCGAGTCTGTACAAAAGGCTGTCATCAGTAATAGCGAGGAGGGCGCAGAATCATTGCGACGTCATCAATCTGATGACCGAGGAACAAAAAGCTTGTCGACGCAACACACGAGGCTGCAAGGATCAGGTCATCATTGATGCAGTCGTTGTTAGCCACCCACAAGCAAAGAACCCCTAATTTAGCCTGTTCAAGGTCGAACTTCCAATTTACGTTGGTAAATTGAGCTGAAGGAAAGTTTGATCTTTCGATTGGCATGCATCATTGAGATGATTCCTGCATTTTCAATTCATAATTTCGACATGAACTTATTGTGTGCATTCTAAGATTTTCAGTGATGTATGCTTTGGAGTAAGGGTATGCGATAGCATACTTTTTCCTAACGAAACGAAACGAAACGAAATTTAAAATGTCTATGTTGATTCGGATCGAAACGAAACGAAATATGGATTTTCTTTCGAGACTTCGAAACGATACGAAATCATGGTTCATTTAATTCGAAATTTTTCGAAACGAAACGAAATTTTAATTTTTTTCCGCGGAACTTTTGTTAAATTGGTTTTACATTATGTACACGCATTTCTGATTTCACTTTTTTGAAGTCAAATAACTGTTTTGCGACCAATAAATTTATAATAACAGAAGAGGCAGTCTGTGATAAATCACCGTATTTTCGCCGCATATACCATTGACAATAAGGCAATACCCCAGAATTTGTGCCGATATCAAAGGAATTCATAGTGGAGCGTGTGCTCCCGAATATGATCAATTTTATCAGCAAGCAAGTATAAAAAATATAAAGCTATGTCCATTTAGAATCCGGAATAATAAAACATCTGTATCTAGGTAACGTATTGATATACAAATAAGTTTAATACATCAAAGCAAAGGTAATTTACTGTACTTTAAGGAAAAAATATAAATGCAAATCATTTCTAGTTTTCTAGCGACAATTCGCACTTTCTTCTTTATTCATCTCATCAAACGCTGCACACCTCCGGAGACAACTTTCTTGGCACATTCGTTCCACATTTTGGTCATCTGAGTCATGTTCCACTTTTCCTCGTGAGTCGTGCTGTTCATCCACTTTTCCTCAGCTTCCGCTTCATTATTGCCCAAAATGTCTCGATGGGCCGGAACTGCGACCAGTTGGATGGATTATGTTGTTATAGTTGAAACCTACATTATTATCGCGGTATATGGATGACTTCTCGGCTGTAGTGGCAACTCGCCAAATCTGGCCAAAACTTCACGGGACATTCATGGGCTTTCATGAAACTTAGTACGCGGTTTTTGAGACATTCTTCCTTGTACAGCTTAGAGTCCATCGTCTTATTCGTCACGAACACTTTGGTCTTTGCTCTGCAGCTGAATATTCCTCGCCAAATCATCAGTTTTTTGGCAAATTTGTCTATAAAAGCAAACTCAATCTCGCAAGAACAACTCCTTGTGCCGTCGACATGCAGAATTTTTTGGCCAGGAAGCTGTCCTAAATCCATTTTGACGTAGGATCCACCGTCGATGAGCAGGACAACGGGGGAGTGCAGAATTTTTTCTCTCCTCGCGGGTTCCATCTGGAACAATTTTTGACTCGCTGCACTAAGGAGTATTTCAGCCCAAATCCTGGCCAAAAGTCAAAAACAATATTTTTAGATATCTCCATATTATTTTTCGTTTTTGTACTCTCAAATAGTAATACTAACTTGCCCTGGGATTTTTGGATCAATATTGATTACTTGTGAGCAATGCTGGCTGCCAAAACTTCACCATAATTTACATGCTAGTTTTATCGCAATTGTCCATGAAAAAATGTTCATGTTTTATCGTGTTTTTCTGGGTTTTTAATATTTTTAAGATGAAAATCAATATGGGTACCAATAATGAGGGTATGTATAATCGCTTCCAAGCATGATTCGATCTGAAATTGTTTTTAGGTGATCCATAATGATGACATTAATAGCTAGCTTTTTCTATCTTTGTTACAATAATATGTTTTACAAAATTAAACTTTTGATTAGGTTCCAAACCCGATCAAGCAACAAAATTGTCAGCGTTGGAAAGATTGGAGTTTCCTCAAAAAGCTCCACGAAAAACATTTCACGCATCCTCACGCAATCGAGAGTTGTTTTTATTTGAATATAGTTAAGTTTTCTAAGAAAAGCCAGGCGAAAAAATAAATAAATATGATTTTGAGCGACTAAGCTCATGAAATGGTTCGCTTTCAAAGAAGAGCTGGATTTTGATGAAAAGCATACGCATTTTTCGGATGTAAAAGGTTGTTAAGAAATAAAGCGGTTGAAGTGCAACGAATTTATCTGATCTGCTCCATTGATTGTAATATTAATATCAATACATTATCCAGGGTCTTTAACATTATCCGATGACAATTTTATATAGTCGAAGTGAACAAACGAAGAACATTTTCGGAAAGCACACAAATCAGAATTAGATTAACGAATAAAAATCAACATAAAAATCATACTTATTGACAGAGTCAGAGTCAGAGACCACTCGTCGCAAGCACGCTGTAGTTCCCAAAGGCATCGTTCTTACGCCAAGTGGTGCTCTACCTAATAACAACAACTGACGCCGCCGGTGGTCATACTTCACTACCAGTTTAATACAAAGAGCACAAAAACAAAAAAAATACGCTTTGCTGTTAATTGAATGCATTTACAACCGAAAAAATGATTGGCATAGTTTTGGCCACGCTTTTGCATTGCGTACTCCTATGTGCGCTGCACGAAACACCATGAAATGTAACAGAAAGTGGGCGCCTAGGTAGACATATCGCTGTAAAATAATTCTTGTAGCGGTCACTCTCCGTGTCGCTGCAATGCAATAAATGATTCCGGATTCTAACTGGACAATGCTTTATAGAAATTGTGGGATTTTTTTATATACGGATTCAAATATCGTTTAAAACCTTAGTTCACTTAAGAATAATGTAATTATGCTGAAGCATACTTCATTTTGTCTTGTCAGCGTGATTTTATAATACTGAGCTAAGTCAAAATTAGAAAATGAATGCTTAGAAAAATCATGTGCACCTTTCTAAAATGCACAAAGATATGTATTTAGAATAGAAACTGAGCTATTGTCTTGTCAATCATAAGTAAAGAACTTAGGGGAAGGGGAACGCCCCTCTGAGGCAAAACGCATTTTGGGTATTCCCTCATATTTACCGTACTTGGCATGACTGTAACGAAACTAGACCTAAAATTATATAGGTTAGGCGAAAAAAGTGTCAAAATAACAGAAAGGAAGGCTGGAAAAGCCGAAATTTTCCACATTTTGACGAAACATCTAACATTTCAGTGAGGCAAAACGCCCTAGGGCAACTAACCTACAATGTACTACGCGTCTCCACGCACTGTCCTTACCAAAATGCTGATTCGACGACGCGTTGTGCGTTGTTCCCTAATAGCTGCCAGCTAGAAGGCGTTTTGCCTCATGAGTTTTCCGGCAGCGAAATATCACCACTTTTTTGAAAAGTGAATATTATCAATTTGATTGAAATTTTTTATATATTTTCGATGGCATCAGTTAGCTATATTGTTTAACTGTTGAATGAGGTAAAAATACCCATGAAAATTGTTACAGCTAAGATATTAAAGGAGTCTTTGCTCAGGTAGGGCATATTGCTCCTCCTTCCACTACTTGCTTCGGAGTTTCCAATTCATGGCCAATAACGATGCTGGCCAATAACGATAACGTTCTTACAGCCAATTTAGGATTAGGAGAGGAAAATTAGTTTAACACTCATTGTTATAAAAAAAAACGAAAAATGCTCTGGTAATTCATGTATGCCCCTTGGTAAGCGACTAAATATTTATTGTAAACGAAGATATTTTGAAAACAAGAAGACGAAAACTGTGTTTCAAATCAATCCAATGCAAGATCAATGTACTTCGTTTAATAAGCTTCTACAATATGATAGATTCCACATTAAATAATTGTGTGCTCTTCAATACAGACATTAGTTTTATCACTTCACGTTCTCCCACACTAGCTGGCGTGATCAACATCAACACCCGAGCAGGAGAAATTGGCTCAATAATACTTAATTCTGTTATTGATACCAAAAACTGTTATGAACTAGCCCTGCATAAGAGGTAAAATACCAAGGAATAATACCAAAAACTAATATGCACAATACTTTAGCCATAAAAACTTAGTTATTAAATTGAATTTCAATACCAAATGCATAACCAATAATTATTCGTTTGGTATTGAAATACCTAAGCATGGTATGCCTCAAGTATTCTGCATATAAGTTTTTGGTACTATTTTTTGGTATTTTACCTCTTATGCAAGGCTAAATCATACCAATTTCCGTTATCGAGGTCGTCGCTCCTGCTCGGGCAAGGTCGATTGTACACTGGTTAAACAAATTTCTGCTACGCGAGCTAGATTTTTTTCACTTCGCGTCTCCCGGACTAGTTGCCGTCCCAGCAGCAACACGATCGATTCCGCATTCATATTGTACAAATAGTAAAAAATATCACAAAATACAAATTTGAATCTTAGAAACGCTGAAGATGTTTAATAGACGAAAACTACATACGTATTTGTCGACTAAGAATGGGGTTATGTAATAAGCGTTAATAGAAAAAATTGTATAACTTAAAGTTTTGAAAACAACTTTACGGTTTTGTTGAGCGGCGCAGCCAAAATTTTTAATAATATAAAGTATGGTTTAAGTTTAAATTTGTTTCGAAATTCCGCGGAATTCCGTTAAATTTCGTTGGAAGCTATTTTTTTCTAGCGAAATTTTTGTAATTTTACGAAACGAAACGAAATCAAAAAATCAGATTTCGCCATGCTCAAATTCCGCGGAATTCCGCGGAATTTCGTTTCGAACCACCTGAAACGAAATTTTTCGAAATACCGCATATGCTTACTTTGGAGCATAACGCATTGTAACGCTTGCTTTCTGGAAAAAACTTATTTCACTGAATTTTCATCTAAATATCGTTATTTTCGCACGGAAAACTAGGATGCAGAACAACATTATTTTTTTCTGAAGCCAATAGAGGAATTAGCAGCGGCATTGATTTTAATGTAAGAAAGAAAACAAGAAAATGTCGCCATGAGGGTCCAAATCAAGTTGGTAATTAGGAAATAGAAAGTGGACGAAGGCAACGCACAGTGGATGGAACACACACACTACCCCGAACAGCAGATGAAAATTTATCATTCATTATATTTACCGCTATCACGTAAGCGAAATGAAAGATTTTTTACACACACGAGTTGCGGAAATTGAAATAACCGACTCAAAGTTGAAAAATACTAACTGACAGAGGCAATTGAAGTGTATTAATAATAATTAAAAATGTATCATGGCAAATAAGGACGATAGTGTTAGGAAAACACGGAATACCTAGTGTAAGAGATGAATGCATGTATTAGATAATTAGCAAATAAAATTACTAAAAAAACGACTCAAAGCTGATCGGAATTGCGGCTGTGTGTGACTCAGGACCGGGCAAATACAAACGTCCCCACTAGAACAGGAGCGCTATCCTCGAGGAAACTGGCGGAATTAATTCCTTTCGGGTAGGAGGAATATTTTAACCATCCGGTAAGCACAATTGGCATTCCATCTTTGTGGATCAATCGCTACAGGACCGTCCGTTGAACGAACCAGAATTCGACGGATATGAGATTGTCTCTCTGAGAAGTGGACTAACGTGACATTGAAGGTAGGGCTTCCATTTTTCCCGGGAATCGACTTCCCGGGAAACGGGAAATGAAATAATAATTTCCCGGGATTTCCCGGGATCCCGGGAAATAAAAAAAACTCTCGAAACTAATTTCAAAATCGTAGTTTAAATTTTGTCATAAAATATTATTTCGAAAATATACATTTTTTATTGCTATTTAGGCCTTAAATGATGGAAAAGTTGTTGAAAGTCTGAGAAAGTTTTTGTTCAGTTCGAAAAGCGTCAACTCCTTCTACAAAACGTTCACCATGTCATAAGTATCTGCTCTGGCTCAAAAGTAAGATCTGCAGTGTCCTGATGAGCTCCGTTATGTGCTACTTTTCCATAATTTTTTTTTAACTTTTTCAGGTTGTATCCCCATTTTTTTCCAGTTTTTGGACAACGACGGCTTCGAGTGATTCTATTCTGTTATTGCCAAAATAATACTAACATGAACTATTCTTATACTCGACGACTTTTTTTAGTGCATAGAATCTTCTGGTCAACTTTGAGGGATAAGCCATTTTTATTCATGTCGTCCACTTGAACACATTTTCGACATTGAATGTATTTACTAAAGCAGATGAATGAAATATTTGAATTAAGGATTCTTCCACTCGAAATAAAAAAGAGCTTTCAGGCAATGCTTGATTGTCGTACATTAATGATCCTGACTTGAGTCAAACTTTTCTTGAAATGCCGAACAGCACCTGAAACGCATCAAATTGCAAAACTTTTGCGAGTTTTTGTTGTAAGACAGTTGCAATGATCGCATACTAAAGCCCTTGAATCTGTTTTTCCATCAAGATCTGTTAGCCCACCAATATTATAAAATATTCAAATTAAATATTTCAGAAATATCTCAAAATACAAACAAGTCTTCGGAATATGACACTGCTATTGCCTGAATATCTGCGAACATTGGTAGCTCTGTTGTTTCACCACAGACACTAAATTTTTAATTCGACTTCACAACGATAGATACAAACTGGTTCTTTGTCTCGCCTCTCTTCAACAGGTGTTGGAATGCACTTTATGATTCTGTAGCATTTTAGATTTAACTTAAATTCTTAAACTTCAAAAGGAAAACACATGGTGAGATGATGCTAGTAAAAAAATGTAATTGATACCCCAAAATCCGTTATCATCAAATTTTAAAAAATAAGACAATTATTACAAAATATTTTAGTATGCAATTATTCAAATTTTGGCTTTCTCAGTCTGTTGAATTAAGAACGATTAATTGTAACGTTCTGGACGTTTCGGCCGATTGGTTTTGGGCTTTCTCAAGGGTCGTAAGGTCTATCGTCTATCGTTAGATGCGGTTCTCCACGATATACGATAGACCACGACCCTTGAGAAAGGCCAAAACCAATCGGCCGAAACGTCGGGAACGTATACAATTAATCGTTCTTAATTCAACAGACTGAGAAAGCACAAATTTGAATAAGTGAAGCAAATCCAGTCGGTAACGCCAATACATATTTTAGTATGTTCATTTCCCGGGAAATTCGGGAAACTGATACATAAGGAATCGGGAATCCCGGGAAATATGATTTCCCGGGAAATCGTTTTCGGGAATGGAAGCCCTAATTGAAGGTCGTTGGTTCAGTGGAGGAATCCGAGCAGTGCAAATATCACCCCCGCTAACTGAGATTTTTGTGCCAGATCGAACACGTCGATACTGGAGGAAAGGTGCGTGCTAGCCTCGACGAGGGGATCGAAGCTATCGGTGTGGACAAACCGTCGTCATCGAAATCGTCATCTCCGACGAGAGGATCGACTACCTCGTAGGGACCCCATCCAGCAATCCGGTCGAACTGGACGACCAGAGGGGTCTCCAGCAGAGGAGTATCGTTGGTGTGAAGATCGAAGGTGGTATACGAGAATCGCGGCGACGAGATGATTTCCGTGCAGGTGAAGCGTAGGGGGACGTCCCGAAGACTGTAAGAAGATGAAGATATAGAGAAAGGAGAAGAGAAAGATGGTTAGGAGGTAGGGAGGCAAGAAAGGAAAGTGGGATCAAGACCCAAATATATGAGATTTGAGGCTTTCATTTAGCCCTCCAGTATCTAAGATGGTTTGAAACTCATCCCCATTCTAAAGTTTGCATACAAATGAAACAAGAATTTTGAAAATAATCGATTTTTGATAAGACGAAGTTCGAAGGGCCAGATAGTGAAGCATAAAATCCAAACTTAATTCTCCGATTAGTGATACTGCATTTCCCACATTGAGTCTGAATGCCAACATTACATGGAGATAATAAGTTTGATATACCTACCATTCTCTATAATAAAAATGAAATGGTCTGTGTTCGTATCCGCATAACTCGAAAACGGCTGGATGGATTTCCTTCATTCCTTCAGCAGATTTGTTTGTTGCAGTTTCCGACGGGTTAATATGATATTCCTCATGTGAAAATCTGGAGAATTATTGAGTGAATCGTGGAAAACTAAAATTAAGAATCGTATGGAAACTTTGCTTGGGAAGTCCATAATGCGCATTTTCGCCTACTATGCAGGACAACGTCTGCCGGGTCGACTAGTTTCTTTATAACTTCTAAACACAACGGTCATTCTTTATCAAATTCAATAGTGATCAACTAAATTTTGCCCTCTGTCGAATGCAGCTTATGGCGAGAAAATCGTTTAAAGATCAGTATATGCAAAGTTACCTAATGTTTTTCATAGCTTTTGTGCACACAAATACACACACTCAAACGCGCACACATGCACACGGATATATATGTCTATAGACAGACATGTGCTCTACTCGTCGAGCTGAGTCGATTGGAATAAGTATAACCAGGGTTTGAATCCAAAGGAGAATGAGATAATCTCTCACTTATCATGTCTGTATACACTCTCGATAGGTAGCATACCGTGAGAGACGTTTTTCGGTAGCTGTTACGATAATGAACTGATTCGGGTGGCTACAACAACCCATGATAAATTTCTTTTATTAAGCCCAAATTTCGGGGGGCATCGCTTCTGATGATGCATTTACACTTGTTTTACATAGCTGTGCGAAAAAATATGGTCCCAACATAAAATGAGAGAGAAAAACGTGTTTTATCAAACCCCTTCGGTGGGGTCCGCATTTCCTAATAAGTTTTTTTTTCCAAATTGTGCGATAGTTTTGTTTTCATGGCTTTTTATGATTCGAAGAGGTTTTCACCCCTCTCTTTTATCGTTATTCGTTATCTATCGAGAGCGATTTCCGCAAACTCTGTATATAACACTATGGGTCAGTGGCATAGTCAGAAAATTGGTTTGGGGGGGGGGGGACTTTCTGAACATTTTTTTTTATTTTGAGAGGGATCGAAAACAAATTTTCTTCTAAAAATTTTGCCTCTGGGGGAGCGGGTTATATTTATGGCTCACCAACACATTTTTGCAATTACGAGAAATTTGAAATTTGACTTCAACTCAGATTATCCTCGCACAAAGAAAATGGTGCATTATCCGTGTAGTGAAATCATAAGATCGTAATCACTATTCATTTTTCTACAAAACGACAAACGTCTCTGAATGAGTTGAATGATTTTCTGATATTTTTTATTGCCACTTCCAGGCAAAATTTTTCGATGTACGAAGAATTGTGTTAAATTTGAATTCAAGATAATCTCCCTTGCAAACGACATAAACAGCTGCCATAGCTGTACGTTGTTCATAAAAATCAAACTTTTAATATTCGGTTTTAGAAGCCATTTCAAAAACGAACAGTTTTAGCCGTCTTCATGAGTCGTAAATTACCACGCTGTTACTCAACCAGAACTAAATCATCCCTCCTAAAATTCCTTATTATAGAGACTAAACCTACATGATGGCATCCGAAGCGTTGTCAACAAAGGCCACTGTATTATTCAAAGAACTTCTTGGCGAAAAATTTAATATTCATGGCAAAGTAATATTATTAAATGGTTTCGTTGAGGGCTGGCGTTATATTCATGGCAAGGTATTAAAGTTAATTACAGACCAAACGTGTTGGGCCGACTTGCACAAAAGCGTATGAGGACCATGTCCTCTCCTGTTGCCTACAGACATCCATCCTGCCTCATGGCTCCCGTACGTGATGGAAATGTACGCACTACAAGAGCTCGCAGCCCCAGCCACGTTCTTATGCACACGTAACGGCAGACAGATGCTTCCGAAAGGGTTTTCTGTAATAAATTTTCAAGATGTTATCCTTCCTGACATCGTCGGAGAGCGTTGGCTTGTGGTCGTCGTCGTCGTCGTCGTCGACGTCGTCATTGTCATGGCAGAAGTTTGCGTTCTCCCGGATTCTTCTGGAGCGATTCCAAGCAACAGCATCAAAATCTAAGAAAATTTTTAATTCATGATTTTCTATTGAGTTGAAACTTTGCACAGTTTTTCAATTTCATCTAAATCGTCATTTTTCGATATCAAATCTTCATATTGAGTCACGACTAACTTTTCAAAAGGGTGTATGTGAAAATGGTTCAAAAATATTTAAAAAGCTGCACAGCAAAAACGGAATGTTTGATTGTTATGATTTTTTCAGCAAAGTTAGACAACTAAATGGTGATTCTTAAGAAAATGTGCACAGTAAAAAAAAAATTTTTTTTGCCTTTAAAAATATCATTTTTATCACAAAACTCAAATATCTCAAAACCCTATCTTTTTCGAACGTAATTTTTTAGGAAAACGGTCCATTATATTAGCTATCTACCATAAAAATTTGGTGATGGTAAACTAATAAACAAAAAGTTATGACATTTCAAACATTTCACAATTTTCACATATAGTAAACAAAAAATTTCCGTGTATTTTTTTCAAGTATCGCAGTTTGATGCTGATTTTATTGTTAAGGGCTTGCGTGATATTCCATATTTATGTATTCATCGATATTATGTATATTATATGTATAAATATTATATGTATAAATAAATAAAATGAATTAATATTATCCTAAGTATTAAATTAAATGTGGCAGTTACACAATGTTGTTATAGAAACTCTAAGAGTTTTGGGTTTGAATTTTGGTATGGGTTATGATATCATGAAAACAGTTTATTAATACTTATTTTTTATTTATTTTTATTCAAATTTTTAAAATATCGAACACTTTTGAATTATTATCAGCACAGTTTGAGTATAGTTTTGCTTTAATTTTATTTTCCGACAATGGAATGAAACAGTGAAATTTTTGGGTTCCTTGGATCGTTTTCGCGTTATTAAATTGCTCGCTGAGCTCTGAAGCCTTTATTTCGTACTCTTCAGTAGTAGTAAAACAAAATGATAATTTGGTTAAATCTTTTTCTTTTCTACGATTTGCCCAATCAAAAAGTTCTTTCGCAGTTTTAATTGGATGCTCACGTTCTTTGGCTAAACTTGCTCTTGTGGCCATGCGCTTTATTGTTCCTCCAATAGCATCACAAGGACCTTTGCCATGTGATGTAGCAAAAAATGCCATTCTGCATCAATTCCGTACATTGATTTAAATTGACATAGGCTCGAAAAATTCTTACGATTTTTGTACTGCGACGCTGCTCCATCAGACATGAAATATATCTTTTTGACTTCTTTATGCTTATCAACGCGTAAAAAGTTAATCATTTTTTCAATGAACAAGTTTACGGATACTGAATCGTGTCTTAAATCTTCGGAAATTATAATAAAACTTAAGTGTTCAATTTGCGTACTTCCATTAAAATAAATAACGAATGGTCGATGAATTGTAGCTTGTTGTACGTTCCAGTGATGGGACTGCACTTCATCTTGCAATACAAAGCTGTAATTTTCAGAAAAATCACAAATGACTAAAAATTCACCATTCTGTAATGTATTTTTCGTATTTTTTAAAAAGCTGGATTGTTCTGTTTTAATGAAATCGTGAGGGATTAAACTTTCTAATTTCAAGCAAAAATATGACACAAACTCATCTACAGGTTTTACAATAGTTTCTATGTCACACCTATCCGTGGTCACCCATTGCTCAAATGATAACTGATCAATATATTTTCTTCAAACTCAGCGAATAAAGTATTTTCCAATGATGAAGAATCTGGACAATCCGAACAAGATCGTAGATAGCAATTTGATGTTGTATTTTCACACAAAAGACTACCAGTTAACATTTTAATATCCTTTGTTAAATTGATTCTTTTCAAACTATGTAAAATAAGATTAATATTCTCATGGGTTGTGCACACACACATTATGTGTTCCTGAATTGGAAAGAAGCTTACATTGCCTTGGCCGAAGGCTTGCAAATGAGGAAAAACCTATTTTAATATTATCGTGAATTTCCTTGAAGCGTGTGTACGCTTCTTTCAAAGTCGTCATCATTAATCGTTTTTGGATTGCTTGACGCTTTCCATCTTTTTTACTGATACATAATCTTTTTGACCAGGCATAGCTCGACTTACTTCATCATCTTCAAAATATTGAACTACTATTTCTTTTGTCTCATCTGTTAATGCAGTACTAGACCTAGTATTTTTGGTTGAAAGACAGTTATTCTTCAATTGTTTTGCCTCTTTTACTGTATTTCTATTGGTTTTGAACTCATCAATGGCATCCTGAATAGACCACGAACTTGGCAGCATCGACAAAATCAATAATTTTTCTTTCCTTGTCGTGGCTGCATTCGAGAACCTTTCCTTCATATTTATAATTACCTCATCGTAGTCTGTATTTTCCACATCATCAGGTCCTAATTTGAAGAGGTTTCTTCGTACAGCTTCGTTTATTTCACGGTATTTTTCTCCGGGTAATAAACGTAGTCCATCTTACTCCATTTAATCGAGTCACTTTTATCCCAGCTATGCCCTCGTTAAAGCGTTCGATGTTGACCTTTTGGATACACTCATCTTCCGATTGATTTGTTGAAACAGATTTCGCTGATGGTACGGTGGCAAGGCTCTCAGCACTTCTGGTAATTCCTCAGTTGTTGTCGATACATCTGGCAATTCCTCAGTTGCTGTCGTTTTCGAACTTCCTGCGCTCTGCTCAACCGATGATATACAGATTGCTCTTTTGTCAACGTTTAGACGGCACGACGTGCAAATGCGTAAATTTGTATTCAATGTGGACATTGGAGCATAACCAGTCGCTTTCAGTTTATCTATGGTGCTTTCGGTGAGATTTCGTAACTCTTTTGAACACTTTTTTCCATCAAACGGCCTACAACAGTTGAGAAAGCGGCTACTCATGTTGTTCGTAATATTTCAATAATCAAAATCACTTTTAAGTTTTTACTGACTAGTTTGGTGTCATTTGCTTGACTGAAGAAAAAAATTACTATAAGATCTTTAACAACCTTAGTAGTAGTAATTTTTTTGCTTTTTCGTGAGCATTGTCATGGTATGTACCTATCATGCATTTGTTGTTGTTGAAGATACCCGTTTCCTCCCGATCATAAAGTCTATTCTCTAAGAGGTATATTTTTTGCAGGTAAACTATAGACGTACACGTGTATATAAATCTTTGATTTTGCAGCTTTTGTCTTAAAAATAACATTTCTGATATGTTTCTATCAACGTTATTATCAACAGGTTTCAACACTATTAAAAGAATTTTTCGCCAGTCACGTGCAATGAAAATTATGACACTATCAATACTTTTGATCACAACACTGGATCGTGTCTAAGTTTCTTATAGATGCTATGAATAATTAAATCAAAATATCATGAAAACAACTTGTTTAAATCACGTCCCTTAACAATAAAATCTGCATCAAACTGCAATTCTCGAAATAACTTACACAGAAAAAAAATGTTTTTTACTAAATGTGAAAATTGTGAAATGTTTGAAATGTCATAACTTTTTTGTTTATTAGTTTACCATCACCAAATTTTTATGGTAAATAGCTAATATAATGGACCGTTTTCCCTAAAAAATTACGTTCGAAAAAGATAGGGTTTTGAGATATTTGAGTTTTGTGACAAAATGATATTTTTAAAGGCAAAAAAATTTTTTTTACTGTGCACATTTTCTTAAGAATCACCATTTAGTTGTCTAACTTTGCTGAAAAAATCATAACAATCGAACATTCCGTTTTTGCTGTGCAGCTTTTTAAATATTTTTGAACCATTTTCACATACACCCTTTTGAAAAGTTAGTCGTGACTTAATATGAAGATTTGATATCGAAAAATGACGATTTAGATGAAATTGAAAAACTGTGCAGAGTTTCAAATATTTTCGAAATGGTCGCTCAGGATCGACTGACATGCCCCCGTGGAATGCCTCTGTGGTGGTGATGGCGACACAAGTTTTCCGACTGAAAAGGGTCCGACCGGTGATGGGGACAATATCATGGTTAATTGATGCTCATCTCAAGTGAAAAGTTTTGAATAATTGAAAGATTTTGTCGAGTGGGTCAACGATTTCCGTTGGCATTCGGTCGGTTGATGGATGATTATCGTGAAGAGATTTATTGCGGGTTTTGATTTTGGGAAAAGTTCTGCTCGTTCGAGTTTCATAGAGGAGAGGTGTATCATGACTCATGAGCCTCCATGATCTGGCGATGAAAATGTTTTCATGTTGAATAGAAAATTGTCTCGAAGCTCTCTAGCGGATTGTGCTATTAGTATACATGATTGACCTGAAAAGTCAAGTCAAGCACTGAAGATAATATTACTGTTGATGTCTAAATAAGCATTTATCAACTTATAATCAAGGGAAGACTAGTGAATGTTTTCACTTTTGATTTTACTCGTTAAATTTTAATTGACTTTCAACAGAATACAGAGCAGCTTTTAAAATTAGGTTTATGGGGAATTCCAATAAAATTGATTTGTAAATTTCCCGTCAATTGAATAGTTTTTTATTTGAAAAATTCAAATGAATCGGAAAAGCAATTGAAAAACACGCCATACGCAGAACTCCGTGAAAAAAAGAGAAAAATTAATAAAACAATAATTGCCACCACCACAATAGAATCATGCC
The DNA here is from genome assembly GCF_024139115.2 of Armigeres subalbatus. Classification (NCBI taxonomy): domain Eukaryota; kingdom Metazoa; phylum Arthropoda; class Insecta; order Diptera; family Culicidae; genus Armigeres; species Armigeres subalbatus. The sequence continues at coordinate 351,385,272 of NC_085140.1, read as the reverse complement.
TCTGCGTTTGCCATGAAAATCGTTCATTACCACAGCACGTTTTGTCTATATTTGAATGGAAATAAATCGCTTTTCCGAGGAATCGCGGCGAAATCATTCCTATTGAAAGAAGGAAAAGAGAAGAAACCAAAAAGCCAGGAATGTGTATTCAGAATTTATAACCACTCGATGTCATCTCGCTACTGGCTCGTGGCTTCTATTCTGTGAATATGCCAATCGTTTCTTTCCTTTGCTGCGCGGAATATAAATAACACCCGACGGTCCATAATTATAAAAGCAAACGCCGCATTTCCGTATTCAATTACGTGTCAGAGAAAAATCTAGAACTGTGCTCTATTTGGATCCTGTGTTTCAATTTGATTATTGTATAATTGAGGTTAAGAAAAATTGTTGGACATTTTTGGACGCATTTTGCCAACTTTTCCACCTTCAACATAAAGAGTCTCCAAATGGTAACTTTCTAAAACACCTTCGGCGATTTTCAATGTGCCTTTTGATTCTCGTTAGCGAAATAGCCTTTATCACCCACTTAGATTCTGCTTCCTTCTTCTGGCAGTTGTTGCCAAAGAGTCTGGTTGGCACGTTTCATTCCGACGACCTGAAAAAAAAGAAATAACATTGCTCACTGAGAATAAAAGAAGCAATAGTCATCGCACTTTGCTGCTACCAGGACTACAATACTCTATTCTCGTCCCCGTTTATTTTATGTTCAAAAAAGCAAGCCATTTTCATTCCAGATTCAGTTCATTTTTTTCTGCTCACCATTTGCTCTGCTGGTTCAGATCCCAACGGTACATTTATTTTTTCCTAAACCATAACATTTCACTCTTCCATTATTTCAATTAAAGAATAATGGCACATTGGCGAATGCAAGTGGATGGGATAAAAATGCAACTTAGAGGTCTTTCTTTGCTCGCTTGGACATTTGTACTGTGGCGTTGCAGTTTTTTTTAGATGCAAGATACGCCCCTGTAATTGAAGCTTCGTGTGATAAATAAAGCGATGACCATTAGTATTGCGGTTGATGTTGGATTCTCTACTATTTCGGATGTATTACTTTCCTTTTGAAGAAACTTTCCAGAATTTTGTCAATTATGCTTCCTCCTTATCACAGCGTTACAAAGTATGTAATCTTATACAAATCGTAGATTTTGATTTACTTCTACCATTCGATTTTTTCCGAAAAGATAAAATATCTTTAAAATGTTTAATGCTTTTTTTGAAACAGTTCGATTGAGCTTTGGTTTCTAGTATGAAACTTAAGGCTTTATTTCACGGATTTCTTGAATAACCAAGAACCTATGATGTGAACACGTTCCAATCTATGTATCATAGATAGATCATACGTTAGATGGTACTTCAATTATGCGTATAGACTATAAAACCTTACTCCAGGGATTTCTTGAATGTGCGGTATAGGGTTTCTTACCTCATTCCCGGCCCAATATGCATACGACTGCATTATTTGATTGATACTTATGACAGGAAGCAACTTATCCTGCATTTTGTGGGTCAAGAAATACTGCAATGGGGTTCCCTTCTGTCTAAAAAATAGCTACTCTTGCCAAATATCGTTTGAAAAAGCTTTTACTTGATTTAAATTAACGAAGTGCAGCACTGATTTTAGTCATAGCAATTGCATTTCCGGCACATTTTAAACCAGTTTCCAGTCTAAGCAAAATTTTACTCAATATCTCAACGTCTTAATCTCATTCTCTCTCGGGACGATAGAAAATGCGACGTAAACAAAAATATGCACGTTCTACGACAACATGATGCCAGATACAGTCATACTTCAATATAAGGCCACTCGAATTTTTTTTTTTCGTTACGTTATATCGAGTTACGTTATACCGAAGCAGAAAATATTTTTTTTTATTGGTGAAAGCTAAAAGCAAAAATAGTACTTGAAAACAAAAAAAAATACACTAATCGTAATCAAAAATTATCATTTTCGATTCTATTTATTTAGCTTCTAGTATTACTGCACGTAAATTTCACAAAAGAAGGACTTCAAAGGTAAAAGTTCTCCATTAGCGAGTTCCAGCATTGGTCATATAGTAGAATGACTAAAAGGGGACTTTTTATGCAGAGCTTCCCAGAAAAATAAAAGACTTTGTTCAATAATTTTGATAAACGAAACCCACTTGTGTTGCCACACCTTGATATGTATTCACATAGCGGCCACAGTTATGATCCATTGCATCATGACGTCATAAGACACATTTTTTTACCCGTATTCAAATAGCGAGTGTAGTTTCATGAGGGCAATGTTTACATTTTTTTATATGAAGTTTTAGGCTCGTGCAATCGTCTACTATGGTTCCATGGAAAGATCTATAAGAATGCACACAAACAGACGTAACAGCAAGAACAACTTTATAAAAAATCCATCACCTAATTACTCTATCACCATCTCGGGCGCATGTCGCACAAAATGTTATTTAGTGCGACACTATCAACAGAAGGCGCTAGTGTGAAATGCCAAATATAAAAGAAAGTGATGCACACGCCTCTGGTTGTGAAACTCGTAAGCAGTTGACTGTAACATAACAGTTGAGTTGATGGACGATAAGAACTTCATTGGTGTTACGTCTGTTTTTCTGTTACTGAGAAACATATAACAATTTAAAAGGCAACATTCCAATAGTTTAAATAATGATGTTTATAAGAGCACAAAAAAAACATTCTTCGCACGAGGAATCCGTGACGTCGAATAAGCAGTAATTGATTTATGAGTGGAATCATATCGATCATATTTGTGTTACTACATTTCAAAAACTTAAGTTTGCGATTTGTATATATATAAATATGTAATTTGTCAAAGTTTCGAAAAGAATGTAACTTTTAAAACTTTATTGAATTTTATTGTGTTTCTCAATTTAAAAGGAACTTGAAAACTTGAACAGCAAATTCCTCATCATGGAGAAATATGGGACTTTTACACGAATATGGGCGCCCCAGACATCTAGGGGAAACCGCCAAATGTTGAACGGCTAATTTTGTCTTGAACCTCCATAAGAAATGCACGTGGATTTACAATAGGCAAAGAAATTAGCAGTTCAACATTTGGCGGATTACCTTACTTTACATTTAAATGGCCAAACTCCTTGACCCCTTTTACCAAATACTTATTAAAAACATCATAGGTATAGTAAAAATTGAAGTGCTGCATTATCCGATTAATGCCATGTATTTCGATAGTTCAGCTTAAACCAATTTCAGGGTAAAATTAGGGAAACAAGCGAATACCATCATGTGGCATACCAAGCTTAGCAATATGATTAAATCTCAGAGCTCTGATGTTTAGAATAAAAATCTGATGATATCTGACTACAGTGAAATCTGCCTTACTCGATATTGAAGGGACCACCGAGTTAGCGAGGTATCGAGATAGAGAAAACATTTATATTTTTTTCCACAATATCAAACACTTTTCATAACATGTAGAAATATGGTTTAGGGCAGCGGCTTCTGACCTCATGAAAGGAGGCTTGCGAGCCTCTTGCAAGGAGGCTTCCGATCCTCTTGAAAGGAGGCTTACGAGCTGCTCGAAAAATGCTTCCAAGATGCTTCGAAGAAGGCTTTTGCTACGTAGCTACTGATCTTTTCATAGGCTTCGATAAACTGATCGCCATGCATATTGCACAATACAAAGTTTGGGAATCAAACATATCACAATTATCAAAACTATGAATGAATGTTTTTATTGGAATTGAATATATACGCCATTACACATTTTGTTCTAGGTACCCCCTGGAGCCAACAAAGGTACCCCCAGGGGTACATGTACCCTAGGTTGAGAACCGCTGGTTTAGGGTCATTTGACAGAATTCCGTTTGACTGAATAGTTAAAATTGATTTCCTTATTAAGTGAAGTAAGGAGTGAGATGTTCGAAATGAATAGTGAGTAGAGAATTGAAAAGTGAGAAATGAAATGTTCGGAATCAGCATTTCTAACTTTGTACCTTTTACTTCTTATTTTTCACTTCCCACTTTGCAGCTCTCACTTCACAAATTTTTCACTTCTATTTTCTCAGGGAAAGCATGAAGGAAGGAGAAGGAATGATGAAAAGAAATAAAGATTGAGTTGAATAAATCCAATTAACACCTCACTTTTCACTTTTCACTACTTGGTCCTATCACCTCTCAGTTCTCACTTCACTTTTCTCACTTTTCACTACTCACTTTGTACTTTTCATTTCTCACCATTTACTTCGCATTCACGCTCCTCACTTCCTCCTTCTTACTTTTCAATTCTTACATCGAATTTGTCACTTCTCACTTCTAGCTTCTTACTTCTCACTTTTCTGTTCTCATTTTTCTCCTCTCACTTCTCACTTTTCACTTCTGACTTATCATACTTTTCACTTCTAACTTCTGACCTGAGTTAGATCACTTCTCAATTCTGACTTCTCACTTCACACTTCTCTCTTCTTACTTCTCACTTATCACAATTTAGTTTTCACTTTTTACTTTCCTTTTCTCACTTTTCGTTTCTCACATCTCACTTCACAAATTCTCACTTCTCACTTCTTATCTTTAACTTATTACTTCCCACTTCTGACTTCTTACTTTTCACTTCTCACTCCACAATTCTCACCTCTCACTTTTCGCTTTTCACTTCTCAATTCTTACTTCTCACTTCTCACTTCTCAATTCTTAATACATACTTCTTACTTCACTTCACACTTCTCACTTCTTATTTTTACTTCTCATTTTCCACTTTTCACTTCTCACTTCACAGTTTCACTTCTAAAATATCTCACTTCTAATTTCTCACTTTTCACTCCTCAATTCTTACTACTAACTTCTCACTTTTCACTATTCCCTTCCTATTTCCTATTGTTCATAATTCACTTCCTATTTCCGAAATGTCTCATTCCCCTCTTCTCGGTGCTCATTTCATGCAATTCCCACTTCTCATTACTCACAATGTAAGTTTTTCAACTTTTCGGCCAAACGGCGTTCGACCGGGCGGCATTCGGCCAAATGGCCCGACATCGTATATATGTAGTATTGTGCATGTGAACTGATTCAGACAACATCGAGTTAGCGAGGTGAAAATGCTTTGGGAAATTACTTCGACTTAGAGAATATCGAATAAAGGAGGTATCGAGTTATGGAGGTAACGCAGTATGCTAAATTCAAGGGACTTTGAATTTCATCGAGTAAGAGAAAATATCGAGTTACAGAACATCGAGTTAGAGATAGTTCACTGTATAGTTTTCTTGTCTGTTATGGAACACATTAACTAAAAGTAGGCACTCATAGGAATGGGAACTCACAAACATTAATAATCATAATCTGATATGGTCACTCAATGGTACTCACGGGCACTCACTAGTAATTTCAGGAAGTGATGTGTATAAATATTAAATTTGGAATGAGAATGGGGGCTTAAAGCTAATCATGAGCAGTCGCAGCGCTATCACAGATGTCCCATATGTAATGTGTGACTCATACATAACATAAGGGCAATTACAGTCGTCTCTCCACATATCTATATTAAAAGGACCACTGAGATAGGGAGAGATCGGGGAATAGAAGGAAGGTTTAAATGGATACTAGATCCAAAAAAGCCCGTTGCTATGAAAAACGGCAACAAAACAAATGTCATTTTTTGTTGTTGATATATTTATTATTGTCCAAAGATGGTCTAGTAGCTAAAAATTTTGAAAATATCGACTTGAGGAGAAAAAATCCAGAACAATAAATGATCAGAACACATCGAGATAGGGAGGCTACGATTATTTTAAATAGAATTATGGATCATTTTAATGACAATTCTATTTTTGCTGATGAGCAATTTAGTTTTCGCCATGGGCATTCAGCCACTCATCAATTATTAAGAGTTACGAATTTAATTCGACTCAACTAATCTGAAGGATATTCGACTGGAGTTGCTCTTCTTGTTATAGAGAAAGCATTTGACAGTGTTTGGCATGAAGGTTTGATTACTAAATTGATGAGTTTTAATTCTTTTCTGTACATTATTAAACTGATCCAAAATTATTTATTGAATCGCTCATTGCAGGTAAAATATCAGAATTCTAAATCTAATAGATTACCTGTAAGAGCTGGTGTTCCCCAAGACAGCATACTGGGCCCCATATTGTAAAGCATTTTTACTTCTGGCTTACCTGATTTACATCCAGGGTGTCAAAAATCTTTGTTTGCCGATGATACGGGCTTTCAGCCAAAGGGCGAAGCCTTCGTGTCATTTGTAGTAGATTGCAAAAAAAGTTTGGATATTGTCTCCACTTACTTGCAAAAATGGAAAATTTCCCGGAATGCTTCCAAAACTCAGCCTATAATTTTCCCACATAAGCCGAGAGCTTCTTATTTGAAACCTTCTAGCAGACATATTGTCACTATGAATGGGGTTCCAATTAATAGGCCTAGCGAAGCGAAATATTTAGGACTTCTACTAGATCAAAAATTAACTTTTAAAAGTCTCATGGAAGGCATCCAAGCCAAATGTAACAAATATATTAAGTGTTCATATCCACTTATAAACAGAAAATCAAAACTTTGTCTTAAGAACAAACTTTTGATTTACAAACAAATGTTTAGACCAGACCTAGTTGCTGCAATACCAGAAAGAAGGCACTTCACTTCAGAAGGCACTTCAGGCACTTGAAAACATTGTAATTTCTACATGGTTCAATTCAACCAGAAAAAAATCCTAACTGCCAGAGGCAAAAAAAAACTTTGCAGACTAATGTTCAAGAACGGAATGATTTTGATTTTTGAAGACTATTTCCAAAGGTTTGTACATAATGAGGAATTCGCTAACGGCACCTAATAAGTATTTAACAACTACCTAAAGTCCTACGTTGCTGCGCGTGTTCACCGTTGCAATGAAATACGATCTTCCGCAGGTGGTTACTGCTGAGGTTCGCCGTTGCCATCGATGCTGCATTCGGCTGTCGAGTGGAACGAATTCGCTTTAACGCAGTCGCGCTGTTGCCATCTAGTGGTGACGGACGTGTGCGTGAAATCACTGTTTTTTAACATGGTGAAGTATAGAATGCTTTTAAAATGTTATTAACAGTGATATGTTGAAAACTTTTAAATGCATAGAGTTAGAATTTTGAAAAACTACATGTTAGGCTCCTTATCTACACGTGTTTTTTTATCGAAATAATTCAACTTTTATGTTACCAATATGAATGTAAATTAAATTTCTAACACAAAGAATTGTACTAATTTCGGCTAAAAACGTTTTAACGCTTTAAGGTGATTATAGAATGAAGCCCGTGGTGAATTTCAAATTCACCACACGTTTATCTGCATACATTTCAAAAAGCCCAAATCTGGCGGAATAGTTTTCGTACAGTTCCGAAACACAAATTATGATTGATCAGCATAGCTAAGCAAACGATCTACCATTATTTCAACCCCATACGCGTTATTGTTCTTTCATCTAGTGCGCTTGAAAAAAATATTGGAAAAGCACGTGGTTTACAAAATGGCCGATTTCTGGCTTCATTCTATAATCACCTTAATAAGCATTTTAAAATTGACGTCCTATGTCCCTTGCCGGGTGAAATAAAAAAGCATCACCCGTCCCCCATTTTGTTTTCTCGCTTTCGTCTGGGACAATTGGTAGATGTGGCTAATTGTTGTTGTTGTTTTTGGATTCGCGTCAGCTTATGCTCCAAGGTGCTGATCGAGGTGTTGATGTGTGAGGGGTGGGTTCGATAACAGTTACTTATATACCGACGTGAAAAAAAACTGTGAATTTCATTTTTAAATTTGCTGAAAAAAATCATTTGGCTCTGTAATGCACAAGGTTTCTTGTGCCAACCAAATAAATTACGGAATCAACATATCTTATGTGCACACATTCTAATCCCACTGGCTGGTAGTTCATCAGTCCGGCACGTATATAGTTTTTAAAATGACATTAAAGTACAAACAAACAACAAACAAAATCAAAACAATCTCAACAAATCACAGCAAATACAGAGGACTACGAATAGGCTTTATATTATCTTCAAAGGGCATGTGAAGTGGTAGAAATATCGAAACAAATTCCCGTCCAAATCTCGGAGTTCTGCTGGCATCAACTTTAATTCCAAATAGACGGTGTGGATGTTCACAATTGACACTACATTATACTACGGAATTCTTTCGTCCAAATCGGCACTAAATTCGAAAAATCTATGACCCGTCGCGAAAATCGTAAAAATTTAAAAATTCAGGGAGAAAACGCGCAGCTAAAAACAACCACGGCACACTACGATCTCCCGTTATGATACGCTCATAATTTGTATAATTTGTATAATCACCTCAAGGACAAGTGCCAAAAAGTGAGCTAGACTTTTATACGCGTATTTGTCTTAAAGACTCCATCTTAGCCACAATTTCCGAGCCCATATTCCGATCTTGTCAATTATCAATGATAAAAGCTCGTAAGAGTCTTCTGTCGAGAATATTGACAGTTGGTAGAGCTTCTATTGTTATTATACACATGATTCGTATATTCATGTAGCACTATTTGCTCCTAAAATATTCAAAAGATTTGCATTGTTCACATTACCCATTCACGGAGTCAGTTGTGTTTCTGTTTGTATAGTTATTACTGATCCTATGAACCAGTGCATGAATAAAGTTATTCCAAAATCTAGATATTGCGAAAGGTATTCATGAATTCACAAATAACCAATCAACAGCCCATATATTTTTGAATAAGCGTGCATTACTGACCGCATACAAACAACACATTCAATCCCACCTAATCACGATTGCCACCGGTGACATAATTAATTAGAAATTAGCATACCCAAAAAATATTGCATGCGGAAATTATGCTCTCGCATTGGATACCATCTATAACATGCCATTCACGAGGCCGCTATTCCAAGCTTTTCATTCCCGATCCCAGCCCAGATCTACGAAATTTAAATGAACTAATCTAATTAGCTGGAGAATTTCGGCGACCCAATTCCCCATATTGGTTCGGTGGATTCCCTGCCGACCCGGGACCCGGTGCCCTTCCTCTCCCCCTCAAAGACCGTCCTCGTCACTTCCGGGGTCGAACTATTCAGGAGTCATCCCGACGAGCGGGAAGTTGGAAATTACCACCATCGTTGTTATTGTCGCGCCGGTTGGTCTGCCGGGTGGCAGATTCCCGACCAGGCTCAAACTTTGGCAATAAAATTCCCCTGATTGGATGCATTGCGTTGCGGTTGGTGCTCTAATGGCACGCTCTCACGGAATACCAATTAGATGGTTTGCAGTAAAAATGATAACAATACAGAATGATTGAGTTAATTTACACTGACAAATGCAAGTCGTGGAGTTAGGCATCATTGCTTTATCGATGTATCTTGATGTCAATTCTTTAATGCTTGGAATTCATAAAAAAAAATAGAAGGATTTCAATTGTGTCCTGTGCAATAACATTTAGTTAAAGAGATGATCCAGGCAACAAGTCTATTTAATAAAGACATAAAAAATAGTTAGGCCAAATGCTCCCGTTCCAGAGTTCTAATTCACAAACATTCCACCACAAAATCGCACAGCTGTCAACCTGACGAGATAGTGACCTATCACACAAATCAGGCCATGATTAAGGTTTCACTGGATAGCAGCTGCCTGCCTGATCCGTGTACCAGATTTCATTCGCCACAGCATTAAAACCGCGGCGATGACCATCCCGTCAACTGCCGAGGTCAATCTGAATAACAAATTTTTCATGCATAAATTTGATTATTTGCTATGCGTCATTGAACATGGTGTTTTTTGTTAGTGCAGTATACCTTCGCAATACCTCAATCAGTGCACTGCAGTGGACGGAATATGTGATTCGTTCACAAGCACATAAACGCCACAACAGAGAACATGTGTTCGTTTCGTTGTGACTAAATCAATCTAAATTTCAGTTGCTTTGCATCCTGACTAAATTGGGCTTTAAGTTAACTTGCCTGAATGAATTTCCTAATAACATAACCATGACTTCAATTCTTTCTACATAGAGCAGTTGTAATGTCCCTGGACTCTTAGTGCCCTTGGAAAAACCTTAATGGACGCCTCTTATTTATTGAGGAAAATCAAATGTTCAGTATTTTTTATTTAGAGAACAATATGCTGCCTATGATCGCATATCAGTCCCATATGAAGTTTCGTCGTTTTCGAGTTAGCACTTGTAATAGTCATTTTCATCATAGAACTATCGAATGGAACTGTGAATATGAATGTTTGTTCAGGAAAAGTCGAAAAAAATATCAAGCCAGTTTGTCCCAGATGAATTATGACCGCAAATGAGTCCCTTTTTCTTTGATTTTGGGACTTATATACGGTCATTTTCAAGATGGGACAAGTAGGGGTTCTTTCTAAAATTACGTAACGCCAAATTTGGTGATTTTGGACCCCCACCCTCCCCCTCGTAATACTTTTTGTATGAAAGGTTTATTTTTTTTGTATGGATCGTAACACTCGGCTTGGCCCCCTCTTTCCCCTTAAAGCGTTACGAAATTTGTGCAAGGCCCCTTGGCTTAATGTTTTTTCCTCCTTTTCCCCATTTGATGTTTTGCCTTTCTCGTACACTAAGTGTACGTAAAGGCTATAATACTGCTTCAAAAACAAAATTTTGATAGGAGGCCCGGAGGGCCGATTCTTATATACCGATCGACTCAGCTCGACGAATTGAGGTGATGTCTGTATGTGTGGATGTATGTGTGTGTGTGTGTATGTGTGTATGTGTGTATGTGTGTATGTGTACAAATTTTGTAGACACACTTTTTTGAACTTCCGATTTGCTCGCAACAAGTTGCAGTCGACGCGGAATTCAGTCCCATTGTTTGCTATTGAAAATTAGATCAATAGCTCATCGCAATCTGAAGTTATGGCCAAAAAACTGTATTTGCGTATAAAAAAATAGCAAAATGCTCACACTGAATTTTCCTAGATTCGAACTGCTGACCTCTGGGGTGGAAAGCGCTTACTATACCACAAAACCATCGGGACACACATGGTATGGATAAATATAAGTTATACAGTACTCATCAAATTGGTATACGTTCATTTCTTTTCAAAGCCACAGAGTTCACTCTGCTAGGGTAACGGTACCAATATTGGAAGTATTATTGAATCAATGAAAGAAAATATATTTGATAAAATCAATAGTGGTTGATAGTTTTAATGCATTAACTGATAGACAAACTTTGAAATTGCTAGACATGAAATTGGATTCATTTCGCCTTGATAATTAATCTAAATTTCTTGGAGGTAAAATGAGCTCCACTATACTGCCGTCGCAAGCATAATCGTTCAATATTAATTTTGCATGGAAGAAAATATGGAACAGTTACGCTTGCTGCGGCAGTATATAGGTAGGAAAGCCAATTTGTTGGGGAAATTATTGTTTTCAATTAGTATTCATAATGGCATAATTACAACGTGTCGTATCGGTTAAGAAATGCAATGATAGACAATATCATTAAAAACCCATTGTCTTCACTGAAGGCATGATCGCCCTATAAGTTTTTCTATTATTTTGCTATCATGCGCTCGCATACCCTATATACGAGTGAACTTCTCACGTGGCAGCTATTTTTGTGGCGTTCAATCAGCGTATGGGAGCGCAGCTGGTGTACGTGAGGACGCTATGCAAGCACATTTCGGCGGGAGCGAACGGCACTGCATTCGCTTCAGTCGCTTGCCGTCGGATGAATATCGCAGAAGGAAGCATCACCAACACACCGCTTTGGCCCTGACGGAAGCGAGTAAACAAAATGGGGGCCAGGTGATGCTTTTTTATTTCACCCGGTAAGGGATATAAGGCGTCAATTTTAAAATAATTCTCGCTTAACTTTTCAAAAGGACCTAAGTAACATTTTTTTTATGAATTAATTTGAATAGCACAATCAACAGAAAAACATGAAAGCTTTTGATTGCAGTACTCAAATTAATTCATGAAAAAAATGTTACTTAGGTCCTTTTGAAAAGTTAAGCGAGAATTGTTAAAACGTTAAAACACATTTTAGCCGAAAATAGCTAGATTTTTCGGGTTCGAAATTTAATTTACTTTTAGATCGGCAACGTGAAAGTCTAATTATTTCGATTAAAAACATGTGTAAATATGTAGCCTAACATATAGGTGAAGATTTCGGCTATCTGTTGCTGGTGTTGGACTGCGTGGGAGTGCTCTCGGCTCTCAGATTTGACAAATCGATGTTTTAATCTTTAACGCAGAGAAGTCGTTTTAAAAATTTGGTATTGAGTTATAGAAAAGAAAAATTGTTTATAAATATGTTTTCGAAAAAAAGAGAACCGAACGAGCGTCGAACATAGACTCTCTGAGTGAGAGCCTAGAACGATACCTCTCAGCTATCTTTACTTCTTGGAAGAGCGGTGATCGAAGTATAACAGCTTATACGCAATTTGCACTGATCATCGGCTGTTGGTGCATTCGTGTGGCAACGCACCGGATGCTGTGTTTAGGTTCCGTGGCATATTTAAATCATCTGACGTTGAAAAACATATACGATTGAGTCTACGTTATGTGCTTTTGTGTCAATTCATTCAGATATGTCACCTAATATTCATAGTGTTTTGATGTGCAGGGAAGCAACATCAATTTCAACGATTAATTTGAATCCTCTGTAATGCAGTCTTCCTGGCGTTACAGCAAATAATCTATATTGGCACAGTATATGTAGAACATGGCTTTTCTAACAATTAGTTTGTAAATAAAACAATTTATTTTAGTAAATGGTATTGATTTTCTACAAATATTAACTTACTATATTCCGACCTATTCGCTTGCATATCTTCTGTGTGGTTTTGATAGTTAATTAACTCATGCTATACATAAGTCCTAAATCTTGGACTTCGCTAGACCAATTAATTGGAACCCCATTCATAGTGATAACATATATGTTTGAAGTTTTCAAATATCACTCGGATTATGTGGTAGAAGCTGAGTTTCGGAAAGATACGGAGAAAATGTTCCATTCTTGCAAGTCAACGGAAAATGTATCCAAACTTTTCTACAATCCAAGCATGTTTTGGATCATGTAGTAATCTTAGTTCGATCATTTAGTTTGTCGATGACTCATCCCGGAGGTTAAATTTCAAAACGTGTTTATGGTGGACTTCTGGTGCGAAAATTTTTCGACAGCTCTGTCCTACAGTTTGTTGTTTTAATTTAACTAATAATCGATTTAAAGCACTAGTTTGTAATAACTTATACTGAATGATAACAATTTTTTTTATTAGTTATTATTAGTCAGTATAAGTTACTGCAACTAGCGCTATCATTTTGTTATTAGTGCAAAAGAAACAACAATAAGGCACAGTTGTATAAACCTTCGCACTAGAAATGGTGGACATCTCGTTTGAAATTCAACTTTTGGAATGAGTTATTGACAAACTACTAAATGTACAGGTTTGATAATTAATAAATTAATTAAGTATAATATTAGGTATGCACTCAGTATGATATAAAGTATTACACATTATTGGCCCAAGTATGCTGATTTAGGTAACACCAGCTCTGTCACGAGTAATCTATCAGATTGTGTACATGGATAGTTTACCTGTATGGAGTGAACTGATAAATAATTTTGGATCTTTTGGATTTTGGATACAAAAGCAAATTAAAATTAATTAGTTCTAATTCAACCTTCGTACCATCACTGTGAAATGCTCTGCATATGAAAAAAAGCAACCATAGTAGAATTATCTTCAGATTTTATAAGGTCGGATCTAATTCGTGAATTTTAGTTGAAAAGTGGTTGAATTTCAATGACAAAAACGAAGCTGCTATCAGCAAAAAATGAATTCTTACCAATATGAAAAGTAGTAGGGGAAAATACCTATTCTTGGCAGTCTAAGACATTCGCCAAATTGAATGATAAAAATAATGAATAATTCCACTAAAACACAGGTTAAACTGTACTGGTATACATTTGTATGCTCTTTCTTTGATGATTGGTGATCACTAAATATAACAGCTTTTACCACAAACTCAGTAAATTAAATATAAAGTAACAGGTCAACATTTCTTCTATTGGCATAGCAATTTCTATTATCAGCAATGAATTTGCTCCCTTTAGCAACTAGACATGGAAGTAGAAAACTGGTAATGTATTGGTGCCAAATGCTAGTTGTTTATATCCTCCAGTAGTAAAATTCATTCATATTACTCGGCCGCACGCTCATCTCGCGTCACTCAATTTTGGAACAAACTTTATTGTTTATCAAAACTGGATTAAAACAAAACATTAATTTTTAGCCTTGGCATCAATTTCATGTCTTGTAGATAGATAGGCAAAAGCATTTAAACACATTGTAAAACAATTTTAACCCTTATGCGGCCAACAAAAAACAGACGTGAATGGCAGATAGGGTACCCGTGTACCCAGATATTCACATTTTCATAACTTTTACCTTTTAAAACTATTTGAATAAAGTTGGCCATTTTGGAGAAGGAAATTTATATGCTTTTTGTCCGCTGCCAAGATTTACATCTTTTGTCTTTTGTAATGCCTTAGAGTCTACACCAGTTTCAAATATACAACTTGCTCTTTGCGGTTTTTACATGATATGTTTTTTGTGTACATGACACGACCGCTCGACGTAAACTACGTAAAACCAAATCTATATACATAAGAATAAATTTTTGTCTGTCTGCCCTTATAGACTAGGAAACGGCTTGAACATTTGTATGTAGAGGTTTTTGGGAACGATGAAGATTCTTATGATGGTATTAGACCCTTCCTCTGCTGGAAGGGGGACTCCCATATAAATAAAGTACAAATTTCTGCTTTAATCGAAAATTTACTAATTTCGAATACTTAACCCTTTAAGGCAGTGGCAGCTATATTGCCACTAACAAATAATATGTTTTTCTATTTATTAACAAGAGCTCTACTTATTATATCACATGTAGTGACTTTATTTGCTTCCTAGTAACACCCCAGATGAATTTGAGCCATAAAAAAATTGAAATGTCAATTTGAGAACAGTTTTTTTTACGAACAGATCGTAAGTTTCGAGTGGAAGAAGGATTTTCAGTTATAATTCGTTAAAAAACGACAAAGATATATTTTTCCCGTTGGTATCAATTATTTTGAATCTCCTGTGTTAGATTACTACGTGATTAGCGTGAAAAAAGCTTTGCCTTTCTGTATATTTGGTTTTTGGATTTTTGACGAAATTGTGTTTTTTTCCCAAGGGTCCCCCCTTGGGAGAAAAAACGCGAAAAAAATTTTTTTCACTTATAATGCGTTTTCTGACTAGGACTCTTCACCAAAAAATGTAACGTACCTTGATTTGACTGGTTCTACGTAAAACCAAATTTTAAAAAATCTTTTTATATTTTTGTTGTTGCCTCCCAAGTAACAATTCCCAAGCTTGTTGGATTTATTAAATTCTTATAGCGGATTTATTATAGCAATCACCATGGCTAGTTGCTCAGTTTTATTGGCACTCTTATTACTATCAATAAACCTCTCATAAATCTGCTGAAAAAGCTTCAAATGTCAAATGCCATTTGTTTTTATGAGCTGCTCTACGGTTGTTATGAAGAGCGCAATAAGTCACATTTTGAAAGCTCGATAAAAGCCACAATTTTTAGTCGTAATGTGGTCAAATGAATAACCGCAATAAGGATATTTGCATTGCAAAGAGTTTATAAGGGTGTAAAATAAGAGCAACATTTTTCTGATCGGATTTCTTGATGGCCATATTGGAAAAAATGAGGCACTGTCAAGTCAGTGAAATTTATCGCTGAAATCCATAATTAGATAATATTTTCGTCGCGTAGAACACTTCTCCTAGTAAATTATTAAAATTGGAAATATATCAGGATGAAAAATCTACAGATTAAGTGGATATTTGCGATGTTGGTATTATAATTGATTTTAATTTATTGCACTAAACAACATTATTTTGCCGGCGCGTGGTATAGAGTCTTATTCTTTACCTAGCTTTCACCATAAAATTGAAAGCGCAACTATTTTTAACGACAGTATATTGCAAAACAAAGGTGAATAAATATTATTGTGTTTATATGCTCATCAAAATTTGCATCATCAGTCCATTTTGTTATTATTTTTCCGTAATTTTGTTTCCCTTTTTTCAAACCAATATTTTTGACAGCTGCCGCAGCCAAATTCCCTTTTCTGCGGTTGGTTTAAAAGGGGTTTCCAAATACGCTTATAAGAGGTTTATAGTGGTCATCTAGAGAGGGCCACTTGGTCATACCTTACTCTTATAGAGGTCATCAGATGGTTGTCGTGTAATAATGGGTTTTATTGTTAGTTCTTATAATTTGATCGTGAAAACCAATTCAAGAGTGCAATAAAACTTGAAATGTTACTTGGGCTGTTTTCCCGCTTGCCGGGCAATGGCAACTATATTGCCACCAATGTTGTCCCGCTTCGCGGGCAGTGGCAACTATATTGCCACCAATTTTTCAATGTTTCTGAACTGTTTAATGTATAACAAACATACATTTGAGTTTAATACCATGTCAACATTGTGTCCTATTGTTGTTTTTGTTAATTTATTGTTTAGATTCGTCTGCCTTATAAAGGGTTAACCGTCTTTTAAATAATGTAAAAAAAATATAATTAATCAATTTTAGGTGAAACGAAGCACGTCGATTCTGGTAGTATAGTATATTAACAATATATTCGCGAGTCTTCATAATATTATGTTGAATAATGGGCAGCACTATCCTATCTAGCCGCTGGAGCCACCCCATTCTTACACTACAGTTGAATAATAGATAATACCCTAAAAGTAGGCATTTATTTATGGTTGAAATGCGCTATGTAGGAACGGGAATGGTTATGATTGTTTGATGAGCTTGGAAAGTATTGAAGATGCAAAAGGAAAACGGTCCTGTCAGCCACATAAGGGTTTAAATATATACGGTGTTGCTATCCTATTGATATAATTCATGGTCTGCGTAAAAATCTGAATAGAAGCATTCGTATTTTAACACTTATTCAAAATAAATGCAACGCCGGATATTTTGTTCGCAGTTTTGCTAAAATCAAATGATATAGAATTGTGCGTGGTATTTTTTAGCGTGTGTTTGATATGCTCACAAACACATTCTCTCGCTCTACTCCGAAGTTTGCTGCTGTCAAAGAAAACAAACAGTCCTGATTTTATTTAGTGAAACATAGAGCAAATATTGCATAAATTTGCTCTTTGTGGTGATAATCAAGTGGTGATAAAGTGTAAAAAGTAGTATACGTACTTAATTTGTCGTGTCATACGCAATTAAGAGGAGAAACAGGCGATCCAAAAAAGTAAGTAACAGTTTGCTTTTCGTGCGCTGCTTTCTTTGGCAATGCAAAAACGGCAAGGATTTCGTAGGTGCAAATTTGTTTCGGTGATTAACTCATCAAATCTTGCTACTATTACACAAACAATTTATTCAAATGAAAGCTTAGACTTGAAATTGTGTGATTGAATCAAAATTATGTTCATAAATAGTGTATGTTTGCTGGAAAACGCAAATATTGTTGAGGGTGCCAACAACGGTCGCACCCTGCCAATGCCGTATTCTACCCTATTCAAAACAATAATTAAAAGGCTAGCTTATTGATTGGGTGACAGAAGCCTAAGCTGGATTCTGACTTCAAACTGGGAAGCACTCGAATGTTTGCCAACTGGAAACATTTTTTGTTCTATATCCCGGGATTTTTTTGTAATACTAAAATAAATGCTAATACTAAAATAAAACGTCACTGCATTCGCTTTAGTCGCTTGCCGTTGGATGAATATTGCAGAAGGAAGCATCACCAACACGCCCCATTGCCCGGATAAAAGTGTACCATAGGCTCAACAGTGTATACAATTGAATAACCATGCGCTCTACGGTATACAATAGGATATATAGTTTCTTGATGGTTGTCCATATTGTATCAACACCGTGGATATAATACGTCAACATAGTTCTCTAATGTAACAATACTTCCAATTGTTTTTAGAACATTTAGTGCATAAAGTTTAATCATTGATAACTTCTGAAAACTTTGTTCAAATTGTATATAAGCCATATAATAATATTTATCCAATTGTAGCAAATATGCATTATTTTTCTTAAAATTTCATTGTTGAACGGTAAAACCGTCATAATTAAGAAATCCAATATCGTATTGTTTTACTATAAAAATACAATTCAATCTAATGTAATTTGAACGGTTTTCTTCGGATATTTCAACAATATATTTACGATACACTCTATTGTTTGACAAAAGAAAGTGTATGAAAAAATCTCAGATTTTGTATAGTTACGATACTTAACAACCCGTACGTTCTAATGCGAAAACTTCATTTACAATTTAATGAATGGTTCAAAACAATGCATTCTAATGTATTTCTATTATTTCATCTACAATAAAATCTATTGTAAATTTATTGTGTTTTATAGTGATGTTACAATAAATTGTATTGTTTTTCTATAATATTTTTTATTCGGGTGGCCCATCACCCCGTCAAGGGTGAAGGGCGTCAATTTTAAAATGATTGTTAAAATGTTAAAACACATTTTAGCCGAAAATAGTTAGATTTTTCGGGTTTGAAATTTAATTTTCTTTTAGATTGGCAACATGGAAGTCTAATTATTTCGATTAAAAGACATGTGTAGATATGTAGTCTAACATATGTATGTTATACTTCGGCTACCTAAATACTTCGGCTACCTGTTGGTGGTGTTGGATTGCGTGGGAGTGCTCTCGCCTCTCAGATTTGACGAATCGATGTTTTAATCTTAGTTTACAAACGCAGAGAAGTAGTTTTAAAAATGTGGTATTGAGTTATAGAAAATAAAAATTGTTTATAAATATGTTTTTGAAAAAAAAATGAGAACCGAACGAGCGTCGAACACAGATTCTCTGAGTGAGAGGCTAGAACGTTACCCCTCAGCTATCTTTACTTCTTGGATGAGTGGTGATCGAACTATAACAGATTATACGCAATTTGCACTTATCATCGGCTGCTTGTGCATTCGTGCGGCAACGCACCGGATGCTGTGTCTGAAGATTTCAAATAGCACTCGGATATTGTGGGAGAAGCTGAGATTCGGTAGGATTTGAAGAAAATTTTTCTTTTTGGCAAGTCAATGGAACATGTATCCAAACTTTTCTACAATCCAAGCATGTTTTGGATCATGTAGTAATCTAAGTTCGATCATTTAGTTTGTCGATTACTCATACCAGAAGTTAAATTTTAAACGTGTTTTATGGTGGACTTCTGGTGCGAATATTTTTCGACATTTATCCTCTGGAATGAGTTATTGACAAACTACTAAACTATCGAACCTATATTACTAAATGATCGAAAACATCCTTGTTATAATCCATAACAAATTGCTCTAAGGCAAACAACGATTTTTGATTTCCTGATAGAATAATATCAGGTATGCAATCAGTATGATATGAAGTATTACACATTATTGGCCCAAGTATGCTGATTTCGGTAACACCAGCTCTGTCACGAGTTATCTATCAGATTTTTTACAGTGATAGTTTACCTGTACAGAGTGATCTGATAAATAATTTTAGATCAGTTCATTATAATGTATACAAAAACAAATTAATATGAATCAATTTTAATCAAACCTTCGGTTAATCACTCCGAAATGCTCTCCATATGAAGAAAAGCAACCATAGTAGAATTCAAATTTTATTAAGTCGGATCAAATTCGTAAATGTTAGTTAAAAGTGGTTGAATGTCAATGACAAAAACGGAATTGCTATCAGCAAAAAATGAATTCTTATCTATATGAAAAATCATACTATTCAAAACAATAATTTTAAAAAGGCTAACTTATTGATGGGTGCCAGAAGCCTAAGCTGGATTCTGACTTCAAAACAAGAAATACTCGAAAGTTTGTCAAATGATCAACAGTATGGATCATATATCCAAAACTATGGACCATATTACCGAATTGGATCATAATCACGATTATAATCAAAAAGATTAATTGAATTCTTCAATTAATCTTTATGGATACGCCTGAGCCATTTTTTGGATTTAAGATAGCTTTTTATGGAACATTCAGATGTTATTTAAGGATCGTTTTTCATTTTTTTTATGGATCGTTTTTGTGCATTTAACGGTACAAGGTAAGGCTGCCATAAACAAATGTGAAAAATATGTTTGTCAACCCTTTTGAACGAGCGAGAAAGGCATCATCACCGCTAGGTGGATTACTCAGGGTTTTTTTTAGTTTTTTTTAGTTTTCGAGAAATGTAGAATGTGAGAGCAAGAAGTGATGTGTGGCGCAGTTATTTGCGGAGGATTTGAATTGGTAATCATAAGTATAATTCTATTTGTTTAGAGAAGAGACAATAATTCTCGTTCATAGGAATATTATTATAGAATTCCCACATTAAATCATATTTAAAGTGTTCGGTGGTTCATCAGCACTTCAACAACTTGCAACTGTGTTGACCCACGGACGCGCCTTAGTTCCAAGCATCCTGAAGAACCATACACAATGGATGCGTTCGCGTGCGTTTTGACAGCTTATGCATGGGAAAAACTGTCCAATCTTATGCAGCGTACACACCAGTCGAGCAGTTTGACGAACATTGACTCTGCCCCCAAGAAAATGCTTTGGTTGCTGCTTTGTTTGAACGTATATGAGGTTGTTTGAACCGTTTGACCTACCAACTGTTTTGAGATTAAAAAAACACCTAAATAAAGGATTAACCATCTACTCTCGAAGTGCATGTTTCAGCAGCTCGAAAACTGCACCGGCCAAGACCTTACAGTCAGTTGGCAAAGAGTGTGATTTTGATTGTGTAGTAATTGTTGCTACTAAAGACCGAGAATTGGAATGGAAAGTTCAACGCTCACCGGCTGACGAACGAAAACGGCCTACGACTAATTGATTTCGCCGCTTCCAAGAATATGGCCATTCGTAGCACCTACTTCCAACACAGCCTCCCGTATCGGTACACCTGGAGATCACCACTGCAGACAGAATCACAAATCGACCACGTTCTGATTGATGGACGGCACTTCTCCGAAATTATCGACGTCAGGACATATCGTGGCGCTAACATCGACTCTGACCACTATCTGGTGATGGTTAAACTGCGCCCAAAACTATCCGTCATCAACAATGTTCGGTACCGACGACCGCCGCGGTACGACCTAGAGCGACTGAAGCAACCTGATGTCGCCACTGCATACGCGCAGCATCTCGAGGCAGCGTTGTCGGAAGAGGGTGAGCTCGATGGGGCCCCTCTTGAGAACTGCTGGAGTACAGTCAAAGCAGCCATTAACGACGCAGCGGAGAACAACGTCGGGAGATGACTACGTCAGTTCAGCGGACGATGGAAGTCAACCAGCCCCCACCTTGAGGGAAGTTAAAGATACCATTCAACAGCTAAAGACCAACAAAGCAGCTGGTAAGGATGGTATCGGAGCTGAGCTCATCAAGATGGGCCCGGAAAAGCTGGCCACTTGCCTGCACAAACTGATAGTCAGAATCTGGGAAACCGAACAGCTACCGGAGGAATGGAAGGAAGGGGTTATATGCCCCATCTACAAGAAAGGCGACAAACTGGAGTGTGAGAACTTTCGAGCGATCACCATCCTTAATGCCGCCTACAAAGTGATATCCCAGATCATTTGTCGTCTGTCACCATTAGTGAACGAGTTCGTGGGAAGTTATCAAGCCGGCTTCGTTGACGGCCGCTCGACAACGGACCAGATCTTTACTGTACGGCAAATCCTTCAAAAATGCCGTGAATACCAGGTCCCAACGCATCATCTGTTCGTTGATTTCAAGGCGGCATACGACAGTATAGACCGCGTAGAGCTATGGAATATTATGGACGAGAACAGCTTCCCTGGGAAGCTTACCAGACTGATCAAAGCAACGGTGGATGGTGTGCAAAACTGTGTGAAGATTTCGGGCGAACACTCCAGTTCGTTCGAATCGCGCCGGGGACTAAGACAAGGCGATGGACTTTCGTGCCTGTTGTTCAACATTGTGCTAGAAAGTGTCATGCGGAGAGCCGGGTGTAACAGCCGGGGTACGATTTTCAACAGGTCCAGTCAATTTATTTGCTTCGCGGATGACATGGACATTGTCGGCCGAACATTTGCAAAAGTGGCAGAACTGTACACCCGCCTGAAACGTGAAGCAACAAAAGTTGGACTGGTGGTGAATGCGTCAAAGACAAAGTACATGCTTGTGGGCGGAACCGAGCGCGACAGGGCCCGCCTGGGAAGCAGTGTTACGATAGACGGGGATACCTTCGAGGTGGTCGAGGAATTCGTCTACCTCGGATCCTTGCTAACGGCTGACAACAACGTTAGTCGTGAAATACGAAGGCGCATCATCTGTGGAAGTCGGGCCTACTACGGGCTCCAGAAGAAACTGCGGTCGAAAAAGATTCGCCACCGCACCAAATGTGTCATGTACAAGACGTTAATAAGACCGGTGGTCCTCTACGGACATGAAACATGGACAATGCTCGAGGAGGACTTGCAAGCACTCGGAGTATTCGAGAGACGGGTGCTTAGGACCATCTTTGGCGGTGTGCAAGAAGACGGTGTGTGGCGGCGAAGAATGAACCATGAGCTCGCCCAACTCTACGGCGAACCCAGTATCCAGAAGGTAGCTAAAGCCGGAAGGGTACGATGGGCAGGACATGTTGCAAGAATGCCGGACAGCAACTTTGCAAAGATGGTGTTCGCTTCCGATCCGGCACGTACGAGACGGCGTGGAGCGCAGCGATCGAGATGGGCAGACCAGGTGCAGAACGACTTGGCGAGCGTGGGGCGTATCCGAGGATGGAGAGATGCGGCCTCGAACCGTGCATTGTGGCGTCAAATTGTTGATTCAGTGTTATCTGTTTAGATGTTAACTAAATAAATGAATGAAAGACCGAGAATACCCCTGCATCTCCACAATAGCCATGGGAAGGAAGTTTTGTTGTTTGGGAGGGGCTACTAATAAAATAGATCGGGATTCATTATGGAAAATGATGAGAACTATGCAACTTCAATGCAACTGTATTAACATTCCCTTATCTTGGTCAATTGTTCATCATTCGTGAGGATATAAACAATCAATCGCTCAAAGTGAGCGATTGTTCATTTGAATTTTAGACTAAGCGCCCGCTTTATCATTTTATTAACGTAGGTACGAAATGAAGCGGGATTAAAAATGAAAATAAGGAGTAATCACGGCTGGTACACCACATCATACAGTTTCAATAAAATTTGGTATATATTGGAATTCTCTCACTACGTGCTATTTGTACTGCGGAGAAATTTTCCACATCTATGAGAGCCTTGGAAATTGATCACAAAAGTTGTCATTTTGTTGCAAGGCACAATATTTAAGTACAAGATAGTCCACTCCTCAATATCCCATATCGCCGTTTAGCGAACAGTTTAACAAACAACAATTGGCCATAAATTATGCATCATGTTGTAGGTATTGCATGTTTAATTCCATCACCAACATCGGTTTGACACTTGTAGTACCGGTACTTTGACTGCCAGGTCGAAGTAACCTGGATGATAGTCACGCGAACAGGAACGACATTAGCAATCTTATATTTATTTTTGAGTCAACTGACTAGCATCTAGGTTACTTTGACCCGGCAGCCAAAGTACTGGTACTACAAGTGCAAACCGATATTGGTGATGAAACAAAACATGCACTACAACAAGATGCGCACATTTGGCAAAATGATTTAAATGACTACAGCGCCACTAGCGTTCTAGTACTTATAGTTCTACTGTTCTGATCAATAGGGCACTGCACGGAAACATCTCTTGCTCTTTCGTTCCTCATACATTTTGACGTTTACTGGCCTTGTTGTTTTCTAATTTCTTTGCAGCGCGAAAGAGACAAAGCAGTCCGTGCAGTGCCCTATTACGGAGTAGCAACCATTGATATGTACAGTCGGTTAAGCTAAGCTTAGACATCAGTGACAAAAGTCAAATTCAAAATATCGCTGCTTATTTAATCTTCCTACAGTGTTCGGGTCAATATGACTCAAATCACACATTCAACTTGCAATAAGTTTTTACGTAACAAAGTGAAAGTCTGAAACTTCTTGACTTTTCTTATTTCGTGGAAAACTATGTCCCTTAACATTAACCTTCTTTGTAGGATATTCCAGAAGAGCTTCAAAAAAACGCATACTTTATGTGTTCGGGTCATGTTGACACGGATTTTACTTAACAATATCCCAGGATTTTCTTATTCAAATGTTTAAACACCTAAAATAATCGTCAGCTCATGAGTTTTCGCCTACGTTCCGTATTCGGCCCTGGATGGACCGAAAGATGTAATTATTTCGAATGATCGCGTAATCGTTCTGCACACTTCTCGAAATCCAAACACGCACAAATTTATTCATTTATGCGGTTGCAAAGCAGAACACATTATTTTGGATGATCCCGCGATTGTTTTGTGCTCTTTTTGAACACGAACATGCACTCTTCATGTATTCCCCGACCGCTCATAGCAAAATCCCGGATTGCGAGAATATTCTATGTCTTAATACGAACGCGTCCAATCATGCACTCCCGTGCGATCGTTCTGCGTCCAATACAAAACACGAACAAACTTGCATTCGGTTATAATGTACGATAATGAAATAGCCCTCCTTAGTCGTGCGGTAAGACGTGCGGCTACAAAGCAAGACCATGCTGAGGGTGGCTGGGTTCGATTCCCGGTGCCTAGGCAATTCTCGGATTGGAAGTTGTCTCACCTTCCCTGGGCATAAAAGTATTATCGTGCTAGCCTAATGATATACGACTGCAAAAATGGTAGCCTGGCTTAGAAACCTCGCAGTAAATAACTGTGGAAGTGCTTAATGAACACTAAGCTGCGAGGCGGCTCTGTCCCAGTGTGGAGACGTAGTGCCAATAAGAAGAAGAAGAAGAATGGAATAGAAACACTGCGCAACAACGAATTTGGTTCTCCGTCTAAATTTTTTCCATGTGATGTCTAAAGTGAAAGCCATGATGCAGTCAATGTACTTACAGATTTCAACCGATTTTAACAGATTTCAACAAAACCAAACCGATAGCAACGCATCATATAAGACTTCGTAGATCATACGCAGTGTTATCCTTCACTGTTTGCATAACTTCAACGATTATTCTAGTAAGTGCAACTAATAGAGAGTTATTTAAATTTCTCAAATATCATTCCAATGTGACAAAATACAGGGGGAGGTGGTTCAAGAAATCTCAAAAAGTAGTGGACGTCTTATTTGAATCGCCCCATATCTGAATCGTAAATCATACGTATGGCCTCTATGTTCGATTATGCGCATAATGCGTTGTTGTCGTTTTTCATCAATTGAAGTTGACCTGGTAAACCCATTGATCTGAACTCCACCCCAATTCTGAGGACTTAGAACATCCGATTTGAACATTTCACAATCGTGAATCATACGCATGGTATCTATGGTAATGTCTGGATATGATGCATTGTTATCGGGTTTGTAGATACCAACCGTTGCTGGTAGACCATTTAGTCTGAACCCCAGGACAGTTTGGAGAACTTAGAACATTTGATTTGAACATATAGAAATCCATTATCATAAGACGAATTTAGTAAAATTCCATTTAATTCCACCACCTCGTATTACTTTATTTCGACCTCAACTGTAAGGTCGTCTTCAGTGTCTCGTACTTGACGAGACACTGTCGAGTCAACTATGAGACACTGAAGACGACCTTACAGCTGAGGTCAAAATGCGTAAGGTACACTGGGGGAAGTGGAAAAGGAAAAATCGATAGTGCATGTTTGAATTAGTGTAAAACCAGTTTAAATGATTTAAATGCGTTCAATCAAAATGGACTATCAAAAACAGTCAATTTTGCACCAACTGTGCGGTAATTCATACCATTTTGGTCGCTTGAAATTTATGGAAATAGATTTTAAAATTAGGAGTTGTTTTTCCACTTTCCCTAGTGGGATGGGGTAAGTGGAAAACCCATGTTGCCTTGACCTTCAATAGTGATGAGTAGTTACATATAACTAAAATCAATACGATAATTACTCTGAGTATCTTTTGTGGAATAATTTCATTACCTTAACGGAATAGATCCTCAAGGAATTCTCGTAATAGCTAGGGGAGGGCTGGTTTTGCCTTCTCTAACACTAAGTGTACGTAAAGTCTATATGTTCGCCCCAAAGATGAACATTTTAAAGGAAAAATGGGACTTACAGGGTTATAAACTAATCAATTTAGTTTAACGAATTGAGATGATGTCTGTATGTGCGTATTTGTATGTATGTGTGTTCGCAAAGCACGTACAAAATTATCAGCTATTCTTAAGCACTTGTCCTTAACCGATTTGTTCGCAAAAAATTGCATTCAACGGCGAAACTTGTTAGGAATAAAAATAAATGTGAATTAAACAATATATTTACCTATCAGTGCTATTTTTAACTTTCTTATATATTTTTCTCACATGGAAAACATGTGAAAGGCATCAGTAGCGATAGGTGGATTAATCAGGCATTTTATCATTTATATGAGTCCAATCACCACTGGAATCACCATGATAACAAAGAAGGAACATATTAAGATTCACAGCTATCGAAATAAACCCTGGAAGGAAGAAAAAAAATTGCGTAATTAGAACATTATCCACTTCCCCCGCAGTGTTTGATACCTGGGGTAAGTGTAAAATCTTTGAATTATTTGCTTTCTTAATACAAACCACTACCAATTGAATGGGATTAGTTTAATTGTATTGTAACGGTCACCTGTGATATAAATTCACTTGAAAAAAGAACAATTGGTGCAAATAAGAATTAATTTTATGAATGCCAATATCAATTTTTCGCGAAATCTAAAATTACAGTTCAAGCGTTAACCGTGTTAGTGTATGTGTTATACAAATTTCAACATAGTATTAGTGTGAGCATCAAAGTATAACATTGCATGATGCTATGATGTGGTAAAATCTGTAAAGTATGTACAATTCCAATTTTTCGAGTCGATTTTTACACTTACCCCCTTTTTCCACTTCCCCCAGTGTACCTTATATATAAAAGTAATACAAGGTGGTTGAATTAAATTGTATTGTACTAAACTCGTCTTATGACAGTGAAAACATTCCACTTAAGAAAGCAAAATAATTTTCTTAATTTAGAAACCATAAATCATACGCATTTTATTAAAGGTCCTGTCTGGACGAGAGTAAGCTTGGCGCAAAACGGATATCAACGCGATTTTGCGTCAAGCTTGTTTGGCTTGGTCGACCAATTGGCCTGAACTCCAAGTCAATCTGATTTGAACATTCAATGATCATAGATCATGCGCATGGCCTCTAAGGTCATGTCTAGACGTGATACGTTGATATCCATTGGTCTAAACTCCAGCACAATTTGGAGAACTTAGAACATACAATTTAAACATATCTGGATCATAATTCATACACATGCCCTCTAAAGTCCTCTCTGAGCATGATGCGTTGTTGCCAATTTTGCATCAAGCTTAGTGGACCTGTTAGACCTATTGGTCTGAAATCCAGGACAATTAGGAGAACTTAGAACATCTTATTTGAATATATCTGGGTCACAAATCGTATGCATGGCCTTTAAGATCCTATCTGAACTTGATATGTTGTTGTCGGTTTTGCACCACGCGTGGTTGATGCACACAATTATTATTTTTTTGAAATGTAACAAAGCAAATAAGGATGATTTTTTTTATTCCTTCCTTTATTTGTTAGGCACTCTGTGTTACTTAACCGCTACTGTGCCGAAATCTACTATGGTATTCTGCTGTACAATATGACCGGACACAATAATAAAGTGTGAAATTTTTGAGCACTGTAGAAAGATTAATTTGAGGGATTATAGATTATGCCATTTCGTCCATGGCATAATAGTGTATAGAAAGTATGCGCATTTGTTTGTTTATTTGTTTTTTCTACAAAACTTGAAAAAAGTGTGCGTAGTTGGAGATTGCGTGCGAAAGTCATGTTGAAGCCAAATCGGAAAGCCATTTGGTTATTTTATTCGCAGCAACCGAGCTCACACCAAATCGTGTGAATTACTTCCCCTCTATACGAACGATAACCTTCCCAGCAACCATCAATCCGCTGGAAGCCGGAAGATTTGTCATCATATCGACCAGGTGAGACTCAAGGGACTTCCTCGTGGACAGGGTCCGCAAATCGGTTCGTTTACCCGGTTATCGACCATCCAAAGATTGCCACCGTTTGCGTTTTGAGCGGGTGATCAATAAGCAATAAATCCGGCGCTTGGTGTCGTGCAGGAGACGTGCACATTGACATGCCCGTAGGTCAACGACTGACCAGTAAGTCATCAAACCGCGGAGGGTCCATCTAGCTGAGTGGAGTGGTTCTTTGGCCAGTCATAAGACTTTTTTGCCTTTCTCGTATACAAAGTATACGTAAGGATCACTCCAAAACCGAACTTTTGATAGAAGGCTCGGATACCCATAGTGTTATATACCAATCGACTCAGCTCGTCGAATTGAGGTGATGTCTGTATGTGTACAAAAATGTGAGCCACACTTTTTGGTACTTAGCATTATTTGATTTACTCGCAATCGACGCGGATTGCGGCCTAAATGTTTCCTATTGATAATTTGCCCGATCAGTTATTGCGTTCAAAGTTATTAAAAAAAACATTGTTGGGAAAAAAATTCAAAAACAAAACAAAAAATTTTCAAAGGTTGCAGCAATGCATTCAAATGACCGCAAATGGAAAAAATAAACTCTATCCCCATAAAGTGCTATTTTGACCTCTATTATGTGTTTTTATTATTTTTTTACTGTACGAGAAGGCACCACCAACGCTAGGTGAATTGAACGGGGTTTTTTATTAATATTTCTAGGGTATTTGTTGAAGCATTTCCGGGTGAATTCTTGAAGAAATTTCTTATGTAACTTCTAATTGATTTTTTGAATAGATTCTCACAGGAATTCCTAGAGTCTTCAAAAGCCATATTGAATTGGTGACCGTGAAAGCGTGCGTGGGAAATGTTGCTGTCGCTTGAGAAATTCTTGGCACCAGGGGCGCAGACTATTCCCCTGATGCCTTGATTGGAATGTGACGTCACTCAAAGAACATTGAAAGCACATGGACACATGATATTATGGGAGAGAAATCGCACACAGGACAGGGACAGACGTATGAAACTGTAACTCAAACCTAAACGAAATACATGTAAAGATTAATACTAATTTTACTCACTTGAAAAAAAATTGTTCTGTTCCCAATTCCTGCTGTTTAGTTAAGCTCATGTAGTGTACGTCACATTACGTTTGTTGTTTCGTGCCCAGTCAAAAAGCATATTGACGAATAAAGGTTGTATGAAAAAGAAGAAAAAGTCGAAGAATGATATTTGAAAAAAAAAATGCACGGGTAGCATACGGAAATCTTTTAAGACTCTTCTCAAAACTTCGAGAAGCAATTTAATTACAAACAGTTATCTGTACGGGGCTAAAATAAATTACTTACTAAATATAATTTTTAAGACGTCTTAAAATTTTCTACCTATTTTTTCCCTTGCTAATTTCTCGAATGCCCGTCATTCTGCTTCTTCTTTTTCTTGCAACGCCAAATCGCCAATGGACAGTCTCCTATCTGTTGTTTGTTGCGCGACGATCGATGGATCTGCAATGATGAGATGTTGCGATGCTTTTGAGTATGAGTGTTAATTAATGTAAACTTCTTCGGTCGTTGGTTCACTAGCTAGCTGAAACGATCTGTGAAATACTTTCGGGAGATTAAATGGGCTCGCCCTAAGGAGAGTCTTGTCCGGGCAAATAAATCAATACACATGCCACGTGGTCTCCCCAGTGGAGTGACACATAAGCCACGTGTTTAAGGCCAGATCGGCCGTACCAGGTACAAATAACCGGGTTTGCGAGATTGCTGATAATGTGGGCGTCGAACAGTGCATCATATTCTACACGAAGAATTACCGCGTTTGCTGCCACCGGGCAACAAGCGCAATAATTGCCAGAATGTCCCTACGAGTTGCTGCCTACCGTATCAACTCATCTCATTGAAAAATAATAAAAAATAACTTCCAGGCTGGCGACTTCGTGGAAGGCCATGAACTCGCTGGCTGCACTAGGAGGAATCGGACCTGGGTATCTTAAATGTTCGGTGAAATTGGAGGAACATTGTCCAAAACCGACGATTATGGCGCTCTACAATACGCCAGGCATAGATGTATCGACGTTGCAGCCAACCAGGTAGGTACGTTACTTCCATCGATCAGAATATGTAAACTATGGATTAATTTCCAGTCGAAATGAGTTGCTTATGCGCACGGATTTCGATCCTCACAGAAAGCACAATAAATTCCGCAATTTAACCTTGATTAATGTCAAGGTTATATACATTTTCTGATGCACGTTTGTATATCAACATTATCGTAGGGCTTCATTTGTCACCACCCACCGGCTCATATAATTTTGCTTCGTTTATTATTTATGGGACAGAAAAATTGGAAAACATATTTTCAATCTCATTCCCCACTTATTTGATATGCACATTTCAATTGAATTTTAATGCACATTGCACGGAAAATTATGCATTCCAATCCGATGCTTCCCGCAACCCACCCGCGCATAGTCCATCATTCATGCTCGCATTCGTGTTGGATGGTATTTCCAAATGGGTGCTGGTCGGGATTCGGTCAGTTCGAGAGATCTGTCTGTGTGTTTTGTGTGTGCGCGTTTAATGAGGACTCTTTTCGAAACACAGGATATTTATCCAACCTCAATCGGTACGGCACGGGAAGGCTCATTAAAGCGGATTCGGGTATGGGTGCCGTGTGGTCGGTGCCGAGTCGAGAGGGATAAATCAGGTGATTCCCGATAAATTATTTAAGAATAACGATGACGACGAAGGTGATTTCACGAGCATTTGGTGAAAGGCGTGATATATCCTGGGATCGACGGAACACAGTTCGAACGTATATTTATTAATCTTTATTTCATTCATACACAATAAATTAAATTAAAATATAAATTTTAACGCTAAACGCGGAAAGGGTAAAAGAAATTGAGGTGAAATATTTCATTTTAAAACTTTTCCTGGTGTCACTGCCTTATCAACTAGTGTGATGTTCTCATTCATACGCCATTAATTTGAGTTTATTCACATAAAATCTGACCTGCTTTAAATAAGTAATGCTGATATTACAAACTAGTAGAGACGGAAACATTAAAATTATAATAAACTACCAACGCTTCGTTTGCTTATTCACTAAAGGAGCAATTTTATTACTCTCAAGAGAAGAATTATTGCTTACTGTTCTCGTACATGAATGAAAGATCGTTCACAGTGGTTCCACTCAATGAATTCGATCTTCCGATCTCCTGATGCTGATCAGTCTTGGATAGATTTAATAATGGAAAGTAAAGTTCACGCCTTATAGCCCTAAGGGAAGGGATGGAGATAGTCGAAACATTAGTCTAAGAAGTGAAAATATTTCATTGTTACGAAAATCTAAATACGTCCTTAACTATTAACTACACAGATTCGATGCACATGAGGTTTATAAATATAGTTGAAGTTTTCCGAAGGTATTTTTATACTATTCGTTAAATCTTATTGAAGCTTAGAGTTATTACAAAAGATTAAAATCTGCTTATCGTCTATTTCAATACAAATGGTAGTATACTTTATCGAGTTTCATTTGTCGATGGATTACGTTCACGGAACGTTCCAGTGCTTGGTGTTTCGTAAGACGGGATGTGTTGGAAACGTTGCTTTCAGACGGGATATGTTGGAAGTGTTATTTTTAGTTCTCGTTCAAGTTGACACAGAGCTCCCGATCGTTGCACTTCCCTTCGAGTTTACTCTCTCGATATCGGAAATTGCCTTTCACCCACCATGTGATAAAATTACAAATCTTGATAATCAGTTCGAGCACTTTTTTGAAGGAATCCCTGAGCTAAGGATCTTTTTTGGAGATTGAAACAACCACCAACAAGTTAGGGACGGTCATCAGTCAATGCTTGAGGGACAACCATCGCAGAGTTACCCGACGCTTCGAACTTGATGGTACTCAACAAATGAATCTAAAACCTGTACCAGTCATATAAACCTATACAGTCTGCAAATTCTGTAGCAAAACGTTTCTACTAGAGTGCCGGAGGCGACCCATTGAATAGCGACCATGTTCCGACAACAATCTTTCTCAAGGATTGCAATCTTCAAAAGCCTCTCGCCGGTATCGTTGGATTCCATAGATGCTGCTGGATCTGCTGGGTACTTCAGAACCACAATCGATAATAGAATCCACAGAAGTAATACATGCTGCAGCTAAACAAACTAATTCCACAGTCCTTGCATTATGTCACAACAAACAAAAAAAAAGGTGCTAGAGCTGAACGAATAACGCTTAAAATGGTAAAGCGCCTTCCTGAGCATCATCTTAGTTTAAAAAAACGCTTATGCCGTATCGAATTGTAATAAATAACAGCAGGCAATGCATTAGAAATGCTAAAATGTAAAGCTGGACCAAATTTCTAGACAGCATTAATGATCAACTAACATGATTTGAAAGGCAAGCGCAAAACATCCGGCCGTGCCATTTGCAACAACGAGATTATTGCACACGAACCTGAAGGGGTAGAAAATACCTTCAAAGACTATTTCACTGAAGTCTCATCGTTTCAAGATCTTTTATTCAGAAAGATCTTTTATTCAAGGGCTGAAAACCTCTTAAATAAAGACGATAATAATAATAATAATCTTTTATTCAGGCTAAAAATGTTTCATAAGATTCCATCAATCAGTTCCAATTCACTCCACATAACAATATAGAAATTAACATTCTTCGCCAAAGTCAACGATCGTGCTTGGACACCAGATATATAACGTCTTGGTGGCGTCTTCGAGCGGCTTCTAAGAAAACGACTTCATTTTTGCATTTGCTGATATCATCGATGACATCATCCTGGTTGCGTGTGCGTGTTCTTGGAGTCCAAATTGATCACCGTTTTTCATTTATTGATCACTGTATTGACGTAAAACTTGTAAATTTCGTCTGAACCTGTTCCTAACAGGCACCCTCTACCTCAGCAGTGGCAGCTTGTGTTAAAAAAGGAAAATTGCCATTCTACTACAAACTAGTTAATATCGTTTGCAGTGACTCTTATTTTTTTTAGAGAAAACCTGACCAGCGTTACACTCACCGATATTTAACAAGGCCCTGAACCAGAAAGGAATTTGTATTTCGAGAGAAAGATCAATATATGCCTTCGTATTCCACAAACTTGATCTCTTTTTAACTGCTGAAGCTTTAGCGCTGTACCTGGCCGCATCTTATCATTCCAATAACTCGATTGTCGTTCTTGCGGATATTTGCAAGTGTTCTTTGTCCAACTCGCTTTGAATTCGCCTTCTTCGAACCACCCATAAGTGTAGCATAAATTGTTATACAAGATAAGTTCCGGATCAAGACGCCAAGAAGTGGATATCACATACCATAACGTGGACATGACATGGACTCAGGAGCAGGGATTGAATTCAAAAATGAACGAAAAAGTCTCTCACCTATCATCTCGATATGTCATACGATATGTAGCATACCGTGAGAGACATTTCTCGCAAGCTGTCATGATAAAGCACTGATTCAGAGGCCTGTACCCCATGATAGATTTCTTTTACAAAGCCCCAAACGCGGGGAGCACTGGTTCTGATGATGCATTTCAACTTGTTCTTCACAGCTGTGCGGTCTCCAACACAAAATGAGCGAGGACAAAGCGAAAATCATCACTTCTCTGTGGGGGCTGCCTATCTGACACTGTTTTTTAGCACTTGTATCTAAGTTTGATAAATGTGTTGTCATGGCTTATTATGATTCGGAACTGTTTGTGACGTAGGATTTTTGCCTTTCTTTTATCGTTGTTCGTCAGCTATTGAGAGCGATTTTTGCAAACCCTGCTCGGGAGTAAATTATTCAAAATTAAGGAAGAAACAAATCCAGAAGTCGATGTTCAAAATCTTAGAGATCAGAAGGACCTCTCTAGACACCAGAACATTTCATCATCAGCCTTTGTTTTGAAATAGGATTTAAAAAAAGAGTATGTTCCATATAAAACAAATAAAACACAGTAGTCAGTAGTCATAAACATTAGTGATGACGCCTTCGTTGGCCTACCATGATTCTTATTTGTATGCAGTTTTGTTGTTTATGACCTTTTCAGCGTAAAATAATTATAACGTGCACCACTTTTATATGAAGCTCCATATAAGAATGAGGCAATATTGGACCTAGCCACCAGCTCCACCAGCCAACCGTCTACTGATTCAGAGGAGAAGAGGAGGAGATCATTGAGTTCACTTAGACCTGCCTGCCGCTCCAAAGAACAACAAATTCAGGCCACTGCATAAGCGGTTATGGAATTTCTTGCCGAATATGGGCCCATAAAACTCCATCAGCATCCTAAATAGGAATGCTTGTTCAATTAATAAACGAAAGTTCAGAGCACAGTAATGTTTTGAGCGAACACAAAATCGACGCCACAAGCATCACGGAGACTCATCTGAAACATGAGTTGAACGTCTTCATGCCTATTTTTTTTGTCATATCTTGATGGGATTAGCCCCGGAGGAGGGGGCATGGCTATACTGCTGCTAATCGCAAGTCGAGCACATCTGTATATGAAGGCCCATATACAGATGTGCTCGACTTGCGGTTAGCGGCAGTATAGCTCTGTAGCGCTGCTGCCGCGCTGGGAGTTGAGATCGCCACTGCTGTCGGTCCGATCACTATATTTCCAGCTTACCACCCAAAACAAGCTAACAACGATTAAGATAGATCGGTGGTGATTTTGCGTAATGATATCATCAAACTGACTCGACGACAAGAGCAATACATTTTCGAAGACGACTTAAAAGCGCAGCACCAAGCCTGGCAATCAATATGGAGCCATCCTTCAGTAAGGGTCCAGTTCCAGCAGTGTGTCGATGGCATCGTCGACTACAATGTTCTTCTCGAGATGCCGACAACATCGATCACCAGCTGCGAACCATCTTCTTATATATAAAAATGAAATGGTCTGTGTTCGTATCCGCATAACTCGAAAACGGTTGGATGGATTTTTTTCATTTCTTCAGCAGAAACATTCGTTATAGTTTCCGACGGGTTTATATGATATTTTCTAATGCGAAAATTACGAGTAAAATTGAGCAAACCGTGAAAAACTAAAATTGTGATTCCTATGCGAACTTTGCATGGGCAGTTCGGAACGCACATTCTCGCCTACTATGCAGGACAACGTCTGCCGGGTCGACTAGTCATTTATATTTTCACCAAGGATTTGTTCGTTTGCGTAGCGTAGCAGCGCACTGATCTTCCTTAGGGTTACTGCTCATGGAATTCATCTACTAACTCCGAGTAACCGAGACGTGAGAAGACAATTGGCGAACGCTATTATCAATAGCCGCCTACTGTGCGGATCGGAGATCACGTGCAGGACCTTCGAAAAAATGAAGAAAACTCTTTACTCTGCACCACCACGACCATCCAGACCATCTGCGGGCTCCTCCCATCAACTCTTGCCTTAGCTGCATATGCTGAAGGCGGTGATTTTCCATTCCGATATGAACTAGCGGCAACAATTGGATGCAGAACAGTGGAATTCTTGGAGCGTACTTATGGAGAAGGGCACACGCAA
Organism: Armigeres subalbatus; assembly: GCF_024139115.2. NCBI lineage: Eukaryota > Metazoa > Arthropoda > Insecta > Diptera > Culicidae > Armigeres > Armigeres subalbatus. Next base: position 351,349,617 of record NC_085140.1, on the reverse strand, counting down.
AAAAAAACGTTCATGACTTCGTGTATTTTTTCGGGAACAACAGTCATGGATTCGGGAATATAGTCATGTTTTCTGAAACGTTCTGGAAAACGTGACTTGTGTTCCCGAATCCATGAATTAAATCAAGGTGTATTTTTGCTGGTTCACGAATTCGGGAACGCTTTTTTTGAGTGCAAGCTTACTTCCTGCAGGCTCAAGCAAACTTTGTTCTCACCGCTGTGGTCAATGTAATCCCTACCAACACACATGTTCCACATAGGCTACTGAAAACTCTTATGCGACCAAATCAACAATCAAGTTGCTACAATCATTTTCCTCAGATTTGTTCTGCTCGGGATGCTACCACCGGTGGCTAAACTTCACCGAGTAGGACCGTAAAGCATGGAGGCTAAAGTTCTAACCATTGACGTCATACAAAGCGCACTTGCGGAAAACCATCAACCCAACTCGATCCCAGGAAATGGATTTGACATAAAGTTCCCAAACATGGAGATTCGATACTCCAATGGGTACTAAGCCAATGGCTCGTGTGGGGTTGGTGCCTTGTAGGTGCGCTTTAGACCGGCCAACTAGTATTCAGTGTACTCGGCTGAAACAGCGACCTTGTTCAAAACAGCATCCGGTATAAGCACGGCACCCATCCTGATCGTGGCGACCCGACGAGCTTCCTTTTGGGTCGGGAATCCCCCAGAGCAACGTATCCGTGGATCCAGGTCATACAGGACCTCGTAACTGACAGCAACTTTAGCTTTCTGTGGGTATCCGTCCACGCCGGACTACATGTTAACAAGGAAGCAGATACACTGGCAACCAAAGGAAGGAGCTCTTACCTCACCCGAAACATTCCGGAATCGACGCCCGATGCGAAATAAAGAGGAATTTAAAATGGATTGGTGGAAAAAGTGTTCTTATTTTCTGCGGCAATTGTGCGACCAGGGCATAGGAGGACCGAATGGAACAACGCGTATTGTCTCGTCATCCTAAAGCTTTCGACAAAAACCCAGATTAATCCACCTAGCGGTGATGGTGCCTTTCTCGTTTTTGTCTAGTGAGTAATTTCTACGCACTTTTGGTTAAAAAAAAGTATTTTGGCCATAACTTCTGAGCCCATAGTCCGATCTTGCCAATTTTTAACGAGAAACAATGGGACCGGATTCTCCATCGAATGCAACTTGTTGAGAGCAAGTCGGCTGAGGGTATGTGCCTAAAATGAGTGAGATTTTGAAAAATGTATTTTGGCCATAACTCCGAATTCCATTGTCCGATTCCGCCAATTTTGAGGCAGGATTCCGCGTCGAATGCAACTTGTTGCGAGTAAATCCGTTAACGATAAGTGCCTGAAACTGAGTGAGATTATTTTGCGCACACACATACACACATACACACACACATACACACACACGCACACACAGACATCACCTCAATTCGTCGAGCTGAGTCGATCGGTATATAACACTATGGGTCTCAGGGACTCCTATTAAAAGTTCGTTTTGGAGCGAACATATAGCCTTTACGTATACTTTGTATACGAGAAAGGCAAAAAAAACGTATGAGCGTAGACATATCAATCAATCCTACAAAAATCCAAATGTCTTCAAAATCTTTCGCATCTACATCCAGTTACCATTTTCTCCGGGAACCCCCATGATATTACCGCGGATACTATAGGACCTCTTTATGAAACTTAGTACGTATGTGCGCTATGAACGGGTAGCGTGACCAATCAACTATACCTCCTGGTTACACTAGCGGGTAAGGACTTGGCCACTGTATTGACAGCACGGTTCTATTCTCGGCTACAGGTTACTCCAGCCCAGTGTATGAGATAGCTATATATATATGGTCTGGGTTATGCCAAATCGCACCAAGCGCCATTGAAAAGGTTTATTTCCGTTTGCTTTTACGGACTCTCTCTATCTTATTGGCATTACATCCCCACACTAGGACAGAGTCGCGGCTTAGTGTTCATTAAGCACTTCCACAGTTATTAACTGCGAGGTTTTCAAGCCAGGTTACCATTTTTGCATTCGTATATCATGAGGCTAGCACCATGATACTTTTATGCCCAGGGAAGTCGAGTCAATTTCCAATCCGAAAATTGCCTAGATCGGCACCAGAAATCGAACCCAGCCACCCTCAGCATGGTCTGGCTTTGTAGCCGCGCATCTTACCGCATGGCTAAGGAGGGCTTTTACGGACTAAGTATCGCAAATTCATCAAAAAGGTGTTTCACCGAACCATGACCATCGGCCATTTGAAGCAGCGAGAGATCTCGAATTGCCTGGTTTGACGTTGTGCCATTTCTACGAGCGACAGCGCTTACAAAGAGTGATTCCTCTGCAGAAAAGGACTGGGAAATTGGGGGTTACTTGAATGGATTTATTGACTCGGTAATACTGACGATGGACGCATAGTTGTCCTTAAATTGAAACGATATCAACATGTTATTAGTCTGTTTCGGAAGCTTGGAGTGATGGGTCAGTAAAGGTACAATGGAGTAACTTTGTTGCATTATTGTACTTCTGGCTAGATTCTTCTTCTTCTGATTAGCATTACATCCTGCCACTGGGACAGAGCCGCCTCTGGCTAGATTAATTGCCATAAATACCTGCTCTTGGATTACGTTGATAATTATTATTATTAATATCTTTATTAATGAGGTTTTCGGCCCTGGACCGGTTCGCCTCGAAAACGTTGATAATCTTCTATTAGGTTCTGCAGCATGACGTCACTAATGAATTCGGTCCTCGTCGAATGAACTTTTTTGACAGTTCAGTAGTACTATCCACTGACTCCGACGAGGACTCCGACAAGGTTCGACTTCGTGATTGGTTGGCTGCCGCCGAGTCCAACGCGAAGTACTACTAATCTGTCATCAGTTTGAGGTTACATACAGAATAGGGTGGCTCAAAAAACACTTTTTCAAATTTTTTGATGGGCTGCCCTCTTATTCGGTTCTATTTGATGCCCTGATGCTCTGGACAAAATTTCAGCTAAATCGGTCAACGTTTGGGCGGTGCTAAACTTGTTGAAAGTTTATATGGAAAAATATATCCAGAAACATCCAAAAACGGTGATTTCCATTTGGACGGCACAATTTACGATCAAGAGTTATGATTCTCATTCAGTTCTTGTAGAATTAAATACAGAATGTTATGCTGAAAACCGCGAGAAGATTAGAGTTTATTAGGCAAAGATATTAGCATTTTACTGGAGTGTTGTAGGGGTGAATTTATTTCTTTTCAAAGGTAAAAGAAACGAAATTTGCTCAAACCCCACTTCAGAGAAATGCGAATAACTTAGCCGGGCAAACTCTAATCTTCTCGCGGTTTTCTGCATAACAATCTGTATTAAATTCTTCAAGATCTGAATGAGTATCATAGTTCTTCATCGTAAGTTGTGCCGTCCAACTGCAATTCACTGTTTTTGGATGTTTCTGCATACATTGCATATAAATTTCCAATGAGTTTAGCACCAAACGTTGACCGATTTGGCTGTAATTTTGTCCAGAGCATCAGGGCATCAAATAGGACCGAATAAGAGGGCGGCCCATCAAAAAAGTTGAAAAAAGTTTTTCCCATACTAATTTGAGCCACCCTAATACAGATGCTGCAGAACCTAATATAGACTAACGCAAAATGAACTCCCCCAAGAAATTATGACGTTTGAGCGGGTCGCATAATGAACTTTTGTTCGAGAAGACGAGCCGCTCAAATGTAAACAGGCTACTGTCATGCTATTGTTTAGCCCATCGCCAAATCGTAGCTAGGATGTCCAGGGCTATAATTTTTTTTTCATACTACTTTTCAATGATGACAGCGGTCTATGTCTATTGATGATGATGAAACCGCGCTTGTTACAGGCTCGAAAACAGCTGTACAGGTCTACACATAAAAATGAATTTCTGTCTGTCTGACCATTATAGACTTCGAAACTACTAAGCCGATCAGCGTGAAAATTTGTATGCAGAGGTTTTTTTTGGGACGGGGAAGGTTCTTAAGATGGTTCGAGACCCATCCCCCCTTAGGAAAGGGGGGCTTCCATACAAATGAAACATAAATTTCTGCATAACTCGAGAACTAATCAGAGAATAAATCAATTTTAGATGAAACGAAGTTCGTCGGGTCTAAATAACTGAAATAAATAACTGGTCTTTGATGATTCAGCGAGCGTTATGCCCATACAAATTTTAGAACCCTTCCATACAAAACACATTACGAGGGGGTGGGCTTTTCGGTAAATGACAGCCGGTGTCACTGAGTACATCGAGAGTATTTCTCATGGCAAGTGGATACGGTGGGTAAGATTTTCATTGACTCTGTTTTGATTAGTGATTATTGCGATTACCGGAGGGGCCAGCAGGAAGCCGCTATATTCTATATCAAGACAAAATTTTCAAAACGACTTATCTGCTTTTGTAAACAAAGATTCAAACGACGAATTGACGAATCTGATAGCTCTCCCGCAAACCAACACCACCAATAAGAAGGTGAAGGTTTCCGCTACCAGTTGATGGTGTTAGTTTGCGTGGGAGAGCTATCAGATTCGTCAAATCGTCGTTGAATCTTGTTTAAAAATAAAATCTTGATATTCTCGAGACACTCAAAAGGAAACCGAGAAGGAAACAATGGAACAGGATTCCGCGTCGAATGAAACTTGTTGCAAGCAAATCGGTTAAGAGTAAGTAAAAAATATGTTTTGGCCATTACTTCAAATCCCATAGTTCGAATCGACCAATTTTCAATATGAAACAATGGGACAGGATTCCGCGTCGGATGCAACTTGTTGCGAGCAAATCGGTTAACAGGGCTGGTAGCGACCGATGCCGTTCAAAATAGTGACATTAGTGACCAAAGCTGACGAAAAAAGGGACCAAATAGTGACTTTCAGTTGCAGAAAAAGTGACCGAATAGTGACTTTCAGTTTCAGTTGCAAGTTCTATGAGACGAAATTAAGCGTTTTTGGGTCGAATGAGAATCTTTTTTTTTCGTAATTTGTGGCGGAAAATATCTTTCACTCACCACTCTTTTCTCTTAGAACGAACTCAGAAAAGAAACGAAAATCGTACACGGTAACAATAATCTACTCAGTGACAAAGTAAAATTGTATTGCCCTCTCTTTTAATCCCACGGAAGTTTTACTAAATATCAGTCAAAAGCAGGACTACTCAAACTATGAGTAGTCTTGGGAGCAGATCAAATTTTTACGCCACTGGAAGTGAGCGAAGCATGATTATCACCAATAAGACCTCTTTTCCTTTTCTGAGAAATGATTTCTAAGCAAAAATCTGTGTGAATGGGCATTAGAGTGATTCAAATTTTGACTTTTTTGCTCCTTCATGCTTGAACGATTGCATTTGCCTTTTTTTTATCCCACCTAAATTTTTGGCTAATTGGGATGTAATTTGAGTGAGCACGCACGGTTTGAAGTTTGTATGAAAATTACTATGAAAATAGTAACTTTCATGGAAAACCGTCACCCAATACTTCTCTTTGAGCTCTAAAAACATATGAGTACATCAACAACATAGGAAATTTTACAAGGAAACAGGCTGTCTTTGTTGCGAAACGATTTGATGCTATTTGATTCTCACAAGAAAAGTTATTAAAGAAATACTGAATCGTGGGAAAATCAATTTAACACGCAAAAGAATAACATCAATATCAATAATGAGCATTTTTGTATTCTTCATAACTTTGCTTCCAAACAAGAAATCGCTTCGCAACAACAACTGCCTTTCAGCTTGAGAAGTATTCTGTGTAGGCAATGGGTTGATCATATTTAAATAGTTCATGGGCCACCTCACGGAACGGTCTTCCACATAAGGGTCAATTTTCACAGTAATTTCCATACAAACTTCAAATGACGTGTGCACAGTCAAATTACATCCAAACTTGCTAAAAATTTAAGAAGGTTATCAAAATGCAAATGCAATCGTTTAAGCATTGGGGAACAAAAAAGTCAAAATTTGAATCACTCTAATGGGCATTCTCTTTTTGTGAGAATGAGTGAAAATTACGTTCACTGAATTTAGCTGAACATCTAATAAAGAAAGATGCATAGAACTTTACGATTTGTCATAGGTGTCACGTAAGTTATTGAAATTTTAAGTGTAAAAGTAACAACAGTACGAATCGTTTTGGTAGAAAACGAAACAATAATTATGACGATTCAGGTACAACGAGCCTGGGATTGAACGCATGACCTGCAGGATCATGCTTTCCGAATTTTTAAATAATTGTGGTTATTCATGAACGATTTTTGCTATGAAATTTGATAGCGCATGCAAACTTCAAAATTGGGGAGACTTGATTCAGTCTCTAAAATATCTACTCAATAAATATTTTTTTAAAGCAAACCCTTCATTACATCTGTCAAATCTACAAAAGAATAGCCGCTTGAGAACAATTTATATTTTCTTGGATTTTTTTTTTGTCAAACTTCTAAAGTCTCAAGGATCAAGTCTACTCATATTGTGGCAACAACACAAAATCCAATTATCCTAAAATTGTGGTGTAATGTTGTCATTTTTATCAGTGAAGATCATTTAGCAATTTTACGTGGCCACTTCAAAACATAAGAGGGACAAAACACAGTAAATAATAGAGTAAATAAGGTTATCAATCAAAAAAATAACTTGCCACATAACGATCATTTATCTAGAGGATTTATAATAAAAATACGCTGCAACAATACTACTATACTGCCGTGAATCACATATTTGACCCATATGAATAGGAAACCCAGCAGTTCTCGGTAAAATAGCGGAGAATTAAGTCTCCCAAGAAATTACGTCTTCCCACCTTCCCCTACTGTATAAAGTTTAAGCTTTAAAACAAAATCTAAATCAGCAGGTCTCCTGCTTGCATGATTGTATACCAATTTAAAAATTGTGACGTAAAACATTTTAGTTATAGCTACGGGTGAAATGCGAATAAGAGCAGCGAGTTGAATGGCTGGCGAAGTTTCTGAGCGATCATTTTTCCAAGATCCGTAATTTCATTTCCGCCATGATCAAAACATCATCCGACGGATACATAAGACTTTATTTAAAAAAAAAATCTTAGTCAATTATTTTCAAAATAGTTGAAAATAGTGACTTTTTGCGAGAAAAAGTGACTTTAGTGACTTGTGGTCGAAAAAAGTGACTTTTTAGTGACTTGCCCGAAAAAAGTGACCAAGTCACTAAAAAGTGACCCGCTACCAGGCCTGGGCTAAGCATAAGTGCCTTAAAATGAGTGAGAATTTTGTACGTGTTTCTCATGTGAAAATATAGCCTTTACCGTATACTTAGTATACGAGAAAGGCAAAAAGGCAAAAAAATAAACTTTGGCCATATCTGTTTAATACCGATCTGTTTAATTTTCAATACGAAACAATGGAACAAGATTCTGCGTCGTATGCAACTTGTTGCAGGCAAATCGGCTAAAAGTAAGTGCCTAAAAATGAGTAAAATTTTCTTGTCATCAAATGTATTTTGGCCATTACTTCGAATCCCATAGTTCGATTCGACCAATTTTCAATACGAAACAATGGGACAGGATTTCACGTCGAACGAAACTTGTTGCGAGCAAATCGGTTAAGGATAAGTGCCTGAAAAATGAGTGAGAATTTTGAACGTGTTTATCATGTGAAAAAGTGAATTTTGTCCATAACTTCGAAACCCATAGGCCGATCTGTCCAATTTTCTATACGAAACAATGGGACGAGATTCTGCGTTGAATGAAACTTGTTGCGAGTAAATCAGCTAAGAGTAAGTGTCTAAAAAGTGAGTGAGATTTTTTGTTGAAAAAAAATATATTTTGGCCATAACTCCAAAGCCCATAGTCCGATTCGGCCAATTTTTAATACGAAACAATGGGACAAGATTTCGCGTCGAATGCAACTTGTTGCGAGCAAATCGGTTAAGCATAAGTGCCTAAAAAATGAGTGAGAATTTTGTACGTGTTTCTCATGTGAAAAAGTGGATTTTGGCCATAACTTCGAAACCCATAGTCCGATCTGTCCAATTTTCAATACGAAACAATGGTACATGATTCTGCGTTGAATGAAACTTGTTGCGAGTAAATCAGCTAAGAGTAAGTGTCTAAAAAGTGAGTGAGAATTTTTGTTGTAAAAAAATATGTTTTGGCCATAACTCCGAAGCCCATAGTCCAATTCGGCCAATTTTCAATACGAAACAATGAGACAAGATTCCGCGTCGCATGCAACTTGTTGCGAGCAAATCGGTTAATGATAAGTGCCTGAAAAATGAGTGAGATTATTTTGCGCACACATACACACACACACACACACATACACACACATACACACAGACATCACTTCAATTCGTCGAGCTGAGTCGATCGGTATATAACACTATGGGTCTCCGGGACTCCTATAAAAAGTTCGTTTTTGGAGCGAACATATAGCCTTTACGTATACTTTGTATACGAGAAAGGCAAAAAGACGAGGACGACGAGATGGTAGCGGAGGCAGAAGCAGCAAGGCAAGAAGATTTCCATCTGACGCACTACAACACAAGCCCAACGATCACTAGTCGTAAGATTCAGACCGGTGTCCGCCTCTTGTTGCCAATCAAGCTGGTCGAGCACTTCATCCACAGGAATTGCAGCCATCACCAAGTACACCAGCTCCAGCTGAATACGAACAACGACGGAATGTACACCAAAATGGCTCTTTTCCGGGCCACAGCCACACTAGAAACTGAAAGCGACCACAAACCAGGGATGATATACGGACATTATAGTAATTTGTGTGATAATGATTTGTGGCGGAGGGGTTTCAATGATGTGTCGTTCGTATGATCCTATATTGCATGCTCTATTGCAGTGATCACCAAAGTGCGGCCCGCGCGGCCGCATGCGGCCCTCCAAGCCTTTTCCTGCGGCCCGCGAAGGTTATTTGAGAATACACTACGTGTGGCCCATTGATAAACATTCTTCTTCTTCTTCTTCTTGGCATTACATCCCCACACTGGGACAGAGCCGCCTCGCAGTTTAGTGTTCATTAAGCACTTCCACAGTTATTAACTGCGAGGTTTCTAAGCCAGGTTACCATTTTTGCATTCGTATATCATGAGGCTAACACGATAATACTTTTATGCCCAGGGAAGTCGAGATAATTTCCAATCCGAAAATTGCCTAGACCGGCACCGGGAATCGAACCCAGCCACCCTAAGCATGGTCTTGCTTTGTAGCCGCGTCTTTCATAAGCATTATATGATAGGAAAAGCTTTCTATCATTCCCAATATCTCGGTGTATTCGGGAACCTGTCAAGTTCACATCACTATGATGTTGAAGCAAGATTTATAAATTAAGAATAGTTTTATCATTACGGTTCATAAAATTCATAACTTCATACATGGATGATATGCAGGCCGACAGCAAATATACTTCGATGTTATTGCCCCTGGTTATGATAATAGCAAATTTGTATTTCATCTCAGATTCAAAGGAGCTGAAGATTGAACTACAGGTAAAAATAATGTTGTAATACACTGTTCCGTAATAAGAATGTTTCAATTTCTCAAAATAAGTAAGGTTTTGGAGAAATTGAACTGAAATTCATTCTGTTCAGAAATTGAACTGAAATTTATTCTGTCTGATTCTGTTCAGAATACCATTCGAATTCTTTTTAGAATTGCAAACAGATTCTGTTCAGAACCTTCAATCAGATTTTTTCTGAATCCCAAACAGAATTCTAAGCGGACTCTATTGAAAATCTCATACAAATTCCGAAAAGATTCTGCCCCGAATCTCGACCGGCATTATGTTCAGAATCGCAAATGGATACTCTTTAGAATTCTAAAATGAATCTGTTTTAAATTCTGATCGGATTATGTTCAGATTCCCGAATGATTTTTTAAAATCTCAAATGGATTCTGCTTAGAAACCCCAACGGATTCTGTTCAGAATTCCAGGCGGATTCTGTTTAGAAACTCAAACGAATTTTGCTTCGAATATCGAGCGAATGCTGCTTAGAGTGTTTTTAAGAATCCCCTTGTCACACGCAGAAAAAAGCGTTCATGAATTCGTGAACTAACGAGTTCACGGTGTATTTTTTTGGGAACAACAGTCATGAATTCGGGAATACAGTCACGTTTTCTAGAACGTTCTGGAAAACGTGACCGGTGTTCCCGAATCCATGAATTAAATCACGGTGTATTTTTGCTGGTTCACGAATTCGGGAACGCTTTTTTTTGCGTGCATTTGCTACGAACAACAAGTATGAAAAGCATGAGATCAAAATTACAGAGTTAGTTGCATCTTGATTATTTAGGAAAAAAGCATAGAATATTTTCTGCCAACTGCTATATATGGCGAAAAAACATTCTCTTATGTCAAGTCCGCTACAAATCTTGCAAATATACTGCGGCCCGCTTCAACAGCTCAAAATGTCTGGGCGGCCCTTCATAGTAAGCATCTTGGAGACCGCTGCTCTATTGATTGTGGTTTTGTTGGTGTTAGTATTTGAAAAGACGCATCATTATAAATGAATCGGTTCACGATCGCGCACTAAAAACGTCGGAAAAATTAATTCGCAGTTGCAGTTAAGTGAATTTTTCTCTCCAGATTCTGATTTGGTTTTGTTACTGAATCTCCAGTAAGCGGATCGCCCGGTCGTCGAAATTTGGTTTGGCTTTGTGCGGAAAGCAAAACGATCGGACGGTCACCGTAATTTTGTTCCGCTTTGCGCGGGTGAGTAAATTAATCAAAAAGTGAGTTTGTTTCTTGTCCAGTCGTGTTTCTCCAATCTCCAGTAAGCGGATCGGCAGGTCACCGAATTGTTGTGTGCTTCTTTTTTATATGGTACATGCTCCCAGCGATCCATACATCAATATTCCCAGCGGTTCTTGAATCATATTGGACATGCATTCAACATCCGTTCCATTCCTCAGGAAATCCAAGAATTCCAAGAATTGGAGTACACGACTTAAGGTCAAAACGATTAATGAAGGATCTGTTTGCTTCGTTTAGAAATGCAACAAGTTCTCAGTGAACATGAGAACCAAATTGGGTATGAATTGAATGCATATTCCATTCCAAGCTATCCAATAATTGGAGTATAGATCGTAACGTCAATATGCTTAACCATAGATCTGTTTGCTCCGTTTAGAAATGCAATATGCTCTTAGTGATCATTTGAGCCAAATTGCATATGGATTGAAGGCATGTTCCATGTCAGACCATCCAAGAATTCCAAAATTTGGAGCACAGGCCTTAAGGTCAACATGCATAACGAAAGATCTATTTATAATCAATTTACAATCTTTTAAAAATGAAATATGCCTTTAGTGATATTTTGAATCAAATAGGTGTTCAATGCTTATCCAATATGCTTCTATGGATCACAAGATATATTTTTGAAAAGATCCAATAATCATCAGGGTGTACTGTTCAAGAAAATTTTAGATGGAATGGATTTTTAGGAGGTTTTCAATTTGATTCTGTGGATTACGAAGGGCATTTGAAAGAACATATAACAGCCCTAAGGAATTTACGAATGGACTGAAATGGAACAATTGATTAACGTTCATTCAATTCACTTATATGGATCACAAATAGGATGTACGATTAAAAAAGGCTAACAGCTCGTGGTGTTTAAGGACTGTACTTCAGAAAATTCTTGGATGAACTGGAAAACAACATTTGTTGAAGGCATACATCATTTTTTTCAAATTTATTAGGCACCTCTGGCTATGCGGTTAGCTCTTAAGTCATGTGATTCAGAGAATTATTGGATGAATTAGAACGGAGTATTTGCAGAAGAGTTATCCAATGTGGCTCTATGAATCGAAAATGGCTTAAACCACTCTTCACAGAGACAAATGACCTTTGGTTACACGTGTTGACGTTAACGCCTATACTCCAGGAAATTCTTGGATGATCTGGAATGAAGCAGTTGTTGATGACGTATCCAATTTGATTTCAAGGATTAGAAAGGGCTTGAACCATTAAAAAAGAGATAACAACCCTTTGGTTACGCGTGTGAATCTCAGAGCCTAAATTCCAGGGAATTCTTGGATGACCTGGAGAGGAACAGCTATTGAAGGCGTATCCAATTTGGTTTAATTCATAAAATTGGGCATGCACCATTTTTCAAAACAGATATCATCCCTTCTGATACGCGTGTGTACTATACTCCGAGGACTTTATGAATTTGCCTGTGGATGAATGACCTGAAACGGAAAAGTTACTGGCTCCATTCCAGGTCGAATGGGCTGAGCCATTGGAAAAAAAAGATAATATCTCCTTGGTTATGCATGTAGACATTAAGACCTGTATTCCAGGGAATTATTGGGTGACCTGAAACGGAACAGTTATTGAAGGTGTATTTAATGTGATTCTATGGATTAGCAAGGTCTTGAACAATTTTTAAAAAGAGATAACAACCTTTTGGTTACGCATGTAGACCTCAAAGCCTAAGCTCCAGGGAATTCTTGTATGACCTAGAAAGGAACAGCTAATGACGGCGTATCTAATTTGGTTTAATACTTCAAATAGAGCATTACCCATTTTTCAAAAGAGATATTATCCCTTCTGATACCTTCCCATACTCCAGGAAGTTCTTAGGTGACCCGAAACGAAACAGTAACTGAAGGCATATCCAGTTTATTCTACGGATTAGAAAAGGCATGAACCACTTTTAAAAGAGATAACAGATTTTAAGTTACGCGAGTAGAACTTTAGGTCTTTTATACACGTGTAGACTACAGGAAATTCTCGAATGCTTTGATGAGATTAGGAATCGGTTTTTGGCTCGTTGCCAAGCATCAAACCACAAGATTGTCCAGGATCTGGTTCCTTACCCCTAGATTATTGAATTGTAGTTTGAGTCTAGTAGCAAATTTACAAAAATCATTGGAACGAGAATGTAAACCTAATTTTTTTCTAAACAAACAAATACTACAGTCGACTCTATACATCTCGACGTTCTATATCTCGATATCTCTCCCTATGTCGATGGTTTCCTCGGTCCCTTCAATCTACATACATTTGTGCATTCCACATTTTGATATCCTCCCTATCTCGATGTCTCTCTATCTCGATGTGTTCTGATCATATTGCGTACTGAATTCACTCTCTTTGTGTCGACATGTTCAAATTGATAGGCTACTAGACCATCTATGGACAATAACAAACATATCAACAACAGGAAATTACATTTATTTTTTTGTCGTTTTCCATAGTAACGAGCTTTGTTGGGTCTAGTACCCATTTCAATTTTCCTTCCATTCCTCGATCTCTCCCTATCTCGATGGTCCCTTCTATGTCGATATGTAGAGAGGCGACTGTATGATAAAGTGCATTTCAAACAGTAGACTTTTATTATCAGGAACAGAAGCGGAATACAAACAATTTTACTAAAAAGAAATTTTCGACCGTTCATCAATGAAATTATCTTTGAATTATGTATCAAAATCTCTTTCAATTTTTCCCCAGAGGATCTGGGACGCACTTTATGGATTAATGGTCAAGCATCCAATGGTGTAGTACAAGTAGAATCAGTAGTTGCAAGTAGAATCAGATATAATGCTTCGTTGTACTGAGGTGGTGTTTACAATGAGGCGCTTGTTAAGGATGGCAATAGCATTTAACTAAAATTTAAAAGAGGATATATTCCAAACCGAAGAAACTCGTGTTTCTTCGAGTAAACTTCTTTAATTCAGGAGATATTTAAAAAATGGAAACTCTAATTTTTAAATGAATCCTAACATTATATTATAACAAAATATATGAGAGTCACCTGGAATGTTGAAGAGAATCCTGAGCCTGAGACTACAGTTTTGAAAATTCTGTTGTTTGGAGAATGAGCTCCGAACGCCGAGGAGAATTTTTCAAATTCAAAAAACATTCACAAGAAATTTCAAACCAAATATTTTAAGATTCAAATAATATTTCTAAACCCAAACATTGGAATACTAAATCAATCCTGAAAGATCGAAGTAAATACAAAAATACTAAATATATGTATTTCAAATTTGGGTATTCATTATAGAAATATGCTCATTGGAAAACCTCGGAATCATGACTATTATGAATTTTTCAATTCTACAGAGTTTGTTGGAACAGATATCAATAATAATTCTCTTCTGAAAAACTTTCGGAATTCTATCATTTATGAACTAGATAATTGATACGATTGAATATTGATAATCTAATTATCCGCAGTATATCTTGCATATTTAAATATGGGTAACCAAAGTTGAATCTATTGTTTGCTGATGGAAAAAATGCACGTGCATTCCCTCGCATTTGGTATGCATATTGTACCCTGAATAAATGATTGCGCCAAAAACTTTTTTGGAATGCATCCCACGAAACAAGCTTCCGTATCGAACTGCAACGCCGTTCCAATCGAACGCTCCTGCATCGCCAAGTCCAAACTTCATTTCCCACCGATCCCAACACATCCCGAAATCTCACAGAAAATCCATTTTTATTGTCACTGTCGTCATCGTCGTCTCCGTCCTCGTCCTCGAATTGCCGTTGTCGCTTTTATGTAAGAATAATCACATTTTCCACAGTCCACGGAGAAAGATGACGGGTGCATCCTCTTGGCCGCAGCACATTTTTATTCCCAATGTCCCAACACCATCGCAATCGCTGTCGTACAAGTCCTCGCCCATTCAGCACATCCTTACAACATCATCGGCGCTCATCCCACCTCGCACTCTTCACGCTCACTCCCCCTCCCCACCAGCCACGGGTAGAGATGTAGCAGACCCAGCGTGTTGTAGCACCGACCGACCAAAGGGACGGACCGCAACTTCTGTTTTATGATTCAAAGCGCATACTGGCTCTAACCACCGCTTCCACGATTGTGTTATTTTTATTATCGTTTTGGTCCTGGTCAAATCCCCGACCGTCGCTTTCGGCCATCAACGGTGCGGTCTCGGCACCGAGGATGACTCCGCCGCCATCGCTGCTGACAACCACCGACGACGGCACTGACAGCGCCGAAGACGACGACCACCGACCACCACCGGCATTGTGTCCCACACCCCCGTGGCCGTTATTTGCATTCATTAATTTTAAACTTTCGCTCATTTCCCTGCCTTCATCAGCGGCGGACGACTGGCGCTGATTATGGGCTGCTAACGAGCTGCTGGTCAGCAGCAGCGGCGAGCCGGCCGCACTTTTCTGCTGTAGCTTCACTTTCGGTCGGAAGTTTTTGATTCCGGAGTTAGATTTCGCGGGCATTAGTGTGACCAGCGGAGCGGGCGTAGTGGTGGCGAAGCGGACCGCCCCCGAGGGAGTCGCTGCCAGTAGACGGAGCATTTCCTCGTACTGGTTCGGATCGATGACTTCCACTTCCGCCTGACCGGCCGGGTAGTATTCGGCGGAAAATTCCGGAGCAGCTGGAGCTAACATAACGGGAACTATGTCGCCAATGTCCTCGTTGATGACGGTTGGCGCTAGTTTGGCAAACGGGGTGGTGATTAAGGGAGGAGCGATTGTGACGGTGGTTCTGGGGGTTGTCGTGGTGGTGGTTGGTGTAGTTGGGACTTCGGTTGTGATTGTAGAAGTAGTTCTGTTGGTGTTCTTATTCTTCTTTCGTTTGGGTCTTGTGGGACCTCGAGTTCGATTTTTTGCAGTTGTACCTTGTAAACGCGTCGCCGAATTTTTGTACTGATTTTTGATCTTCGACAAAGAAGAGAATGGAGGTGATTTGCTGGATGTTTCCGTCTGAATTCCTAGTTTTGATGCCAGTGTGTCGAAAATGACTGATAAGTTTTGAAGATGAGTTGTGTTGTTCCGTTTGCGCTTTAGGTCTTCAATCTTCAAACTTGCAACCGTTGTGGGACCTTGGATGTTTTCCACAATTAACGCTTGAAGTGTTTCGTTGAAGACCTTCCGAGTAGACTGTCTATTCGAGGGTGTCACCCGTAACCCATTAACAAACTCCCACTTGTTAATCGGGAACAACTCCGGAACCGTAGCCGTAGCGGTTGGAACACTGGTCGTCGGGTTATATTTGAGCGTTTCGACTTCGACGAACGTTGATCGCTTACTAGTGGTGGTTGTCTTCGGTTGTTCTGTCGTAGTATCAGTAGTGGTCTGTAACATTTCCGTAGTTGATATCGTGGTGGTCAATTCAGGTAACTCCGTAGTCGAGATTACGGATTCACTCGTCTCAAATTCAAAAGGCATTTCTGTCAACTTTTCCACGCTACCAACGGTGGACAACATTACCGTTTCAGTGCTCATGGTCTCCTCATCTGGATTTATCCTAGATTCCAAACCCACTGAATAATCATACATCGTTTCATTGAAATCATCCATCACTAGTGTTGTGGTCGTTTCCAGTTCGGTTGCGTTCAATCCATCAAACTGATAGTACTCCACGTACTCCTCAGTCGATCTAATCATGTTATCGCTAGTCCTCTCCACATAAATTGGAGTAACGGTAATTACGCTGGTTTTCATACTTTCCGTCGTTGTACGATAAGGGGTGGTCTTGTTGTCCGGTTTCTTCACAATCACTCCACCGCCCAGATGTTCGAACTTCTTCTCATCCAGTGTCATGTTCATCAAGTTTTCACTAATACTGATGGCCGTCGGAGTCATCTGCTTGAAATCCGGCACCGGTTGAATCGAGATCTTATCCACCGGCAACGGATACGGTTTGACGTCCATCACTCCTAGCGGCTCGATTCCTAGCGTCGAAGAACCAAAACTAGGATTAGTAAAACTCTGATAGTACACTTGTCCATTAGGATTTTCCGTATAGAGCGAACTCTCGATGTCGCTGTGTTTGTTTCTATAGAGAATTTCTTCGGCCAGAGAGGTCTTCGATTTGGTTGTTTTCGACGTAGCGAATTTGTTCTGAGGAGCTCCCTTGGGAGCGCTAGGCCGTATCGGTTGCCACGGTTGTTTGTCCAAAATAGGTGCACTGGTGAACAAACTAACATCTAACTTGGGAATGTTTTCATCCGAATGCTTCGGGGCAGCCAAATCCTCCGAATAGGTGTCATTAATTATGGCCTGCAAAAAATTCTCCAACAGTGTGTCGTTGCGGTCTTCTATTGCCAGATCTGTCATCAGTTCTTCCGAAGATGGTGTGGTACTGCGACTAGTCGTACTTTTCAACGTCGTTCTCGAAGTGGTGATGGTGGTAGGTGTTGTGAGTGCTTCCGCCGTTGTTTCAGGAGGAGTAGTGGTGGTAGTCGATGTCGTGGTTGAGGTAGTAGTGCTGGTCGTTCTGCGACTCGTTGACGAGCTCCTACCAGAATTAGATTTAATTTTCTTCGTTGTCGCACCGTGTTTGTCCGTTTTTTCAATCTTGGCTGTCGCCGTTTCATATTTTTGTCTGCCCCCGGAGGCGGACGGTCGCATCGTTGATGAGGACAGTGACACGTTCTGGCGCTTCTCGTTGGCACCGTTGCGTACCTTGTGCTGGGTCGGGCTGACGGCGTACGGTTTGAGGGTGGCGGTTACTCCACCCGTGTTTCCGGCCACCGTTCCGCGTTTCTGTGTGATGTCTGCATCTGTTTTTGTTATCTCAAATGACCCTTGTATAACCGGTAAATTATCCATGTCAATGTCAGATTCATCATCTGGCAGGTTTTGCTGAGGTCGAGGCTGGGATCGTTTATCACCAGCACTGGTTGGGGGAACAGTTGAGGTGGAGATTTTCGGTGTGAATTTGTGGACAGTTTTCTCGATAACTCCGGATTTTTTCGCTGGACCGAAACGCTCCTCCAGGGCTTTGATGGCAGGTGGAAAAGACTGAGGAAAGTTTTAAGAAAAAATAGGATTAGTATTAGAACGTCTACATTCTAAAGTCTAGAATCTAGCTGAGTACTCCACAAAGAATGTTGAACAATTAAGTAGAATTCGTACTAACAATGCAGAGAAGCGAATGAAACTTCGGCATATAAGATCCACAGAATATTCCAATGTGGTACCTGATGTTTTATCTTAAAAATAAAATACAATTTTTTTAAGCAAAAAAAAATGCAATTTAGGGCCATTGTTCAAATATTCGGCGTTATCATTCAATGCGAAATCCAGCCCAGTTTCCAAAATTTTGTAAAAAATATTTTTTTCTTTCTTCACGCTGGAAAGAAAACCACATATGAACTTCTTTACGTTTCCTTACCTCTTCCTTTTTGAGGAACGCCGTCTTTAGCACTTCTTGATCCAACAGTCGTTTGATTTCTATCGTGTCCGGATCGACTCTGATATTTTTAAAAACCGAAACAGGATTGGCCAACTCACTCAGCACCGCTTGTCGAATATGCTCCTCCACATTGTTAATCGTTCTGAAAGAAGAACAAAATTATTGCCTCCGACCCGGCAAGTGAACGCCTCCCATGACACGCATGAAAATTACACCGGAGTTAAACAAGTCAACCCATGCAGCCCCCGCCAGACCCATTACTGCACTTACATCTTAATCTTTCTCATGTCGAGAAACACCCGGAAGCTGAGCACGATGGTTGGCCCTTCGCCAAAGTCCATAATTTCCGTCCGGGACACGGTGAGCCCGCTCTGCTCCAACGAGGTGTCGATGAGCCGCTCGTAGAAGGCAGTCTTCTGTCGGAAGACGGAAGTGTTGTTCGAACGGAGCCCGGTCGTGTAAATGTCCCCCCGGGTAACCCGGAAGGTGCAATCGAACACCAGAATGGCTGAAATGGGAAAGGGAAGTTTGTGGGAAAGTGTGAGTTGTAATGAGCATTGTTTGAACGGATCGAAACCAGTCGACTACAAACTGTTTAGGACGAGGAAAAAGGTTGGATAATTGTATTCGTTGAGTTTCAATTTCAGTAGTGCATTCTAGAGCCAGCTACAATATTAAACACTGACGAACTGACGTGCACTCATAATTCAAATATGCGCAGTATTTGGGAAAGCTTTAAGTACTTATAATAAAATCAGCAATGATTTAAAATGTTCGGGGCTGTCATTTTGAATATGAATCTGATACATTCATTTTCCCAGCAGAATCATCTTCTCTTATATATAAAAATGAAATGGTCTGTGTTCGTATCCGCATAACTCGAAAACGGCTGGATGGATTTTATTCATTCCTTCAGCAGTTACGTTCATTATAGTTTCCGACGGGTTTATATGATATTTCCTCACGCATAAATCACGAGTAAGGTTAAGTAAATCGTGAAAAATTAAAATTAGGATTCGTATTGAAATTTCCTATGGGCAGCTCACAACGAGCATTTCCGCCTACTATGCAGGACAACGTCTGCCGGGTCGACTATTTTTTTATAACAGTTGATTTTAAAAGCTTGAAGCTGTTATACCACTTAGTATTATTTTCTGCGGGTTTGAACCACGAATAAATCATAAGATTGGATGCGTCATTTTATTTACGGATCAATCCACTTTGTAATTACGGCGCCTTTTTTACTGCTTTCATACGCATATTTGTCTCATGCTTGCTGGGATGTCATATGTACATGGGACAGTTATGCGTATAACGGCAGTTTAGCAGCAACATGACTATTTCATTATATTGAAAAATTTCCAAACATGAATAAAACACTGCTGGGGAAACCAGAAAGCTTGTTCTATTTCGCTTGAGATTCAAATTAGAATAGTGTTTTGTTTTGTGAAAACTTTCCATGAAACTGAATCATTGCTGATTCTAATCTAAGGTCAACGGTTTCCTTAACATTATACTATATGCAGAAGCGGTAGACCTACTCAAATATGTGTGTCGTACACTCAAAGCAATTATTACAATTCTGTATGAAATTTAGCATGCACAGAAGGATTTTAGTAAAAAGCTTCTTATCCAGCTATGTGCAGATATCCACCCTAGCCATAATGGCAACTGCTACTGATAATTCGGACAGTAATTGTTTCCGACGCTGAGCTCCTCCGTATCCAGCCACCATTTAACTTTGTTTATTTACAACTGGCAGAAAAACTATCTGCCATTGAAAGGATGCAGATTCCGTTTAATACACATCAAGTTTTATATTTTTAGCTCTCAACGTCGAGGCAATGAAGGCTTTGAAACATGGCGTAAGCTTGTGAGCTTTTAGAATTGGGTGTTTCGTGTACGAAGAGGTAAATACCGACATTTTTATGTTCATTCAAGAACAGAAGCATATTAAACAATTAGCAAAGTAATGAAAAACTATGAGAATTCCACCAATTATAATCAGATCCAGTACCAACCAATTTCTACAGTTTTTAGTGCATTTTCAATCGAACAGCGTTTAATTGTTCAGCATCACCACTGCGATTTTTGCAGCATTTTTATGAAAATAATGTGCCTGAATCCTCGTTACATAAATTATTGGCGTAAATATGCGTCTAGTGCAGCGGTTCTCAACCTTTTTCTTGAGAGGTACCCTTTCGAACTTTTGCAGTAATTGAGGAACCCCCGAATTCTATCGTCGTAATGAAAATAGGCGTTACTGACAAGATATATGTAGAACGGACCTGAAAACTAAAGGGATATATAGCTCTCCATTATTCGCTTGGTTTCATCCAAAAAATTTTTTGAAATTTTCGTTGTTCCGTGAAATTTTTCAATTCAAATTATGTCTATATATCAATCTTCCAAGCTTCCCAACCCTCTTGAAAGGAGGCTTCCGAGCCTCTTGAAAGGAGGCTTCCGAGCCTCTTGAAAGGAGGCTTCCGAGCCTCTTGAAAGGCATCTTTCTAGCCTCTTGAAGGATGCTTCCGAGCCTCTTGAAGGAGGCTTCCGAGCCTTTTGAGAGGAGGCTTCCGAGCCTCTTGAAGGAGGCTTCGAGCCTCTTGAAGGAGGCTTCCAAGCCTCTTGAAGGAGGCTTCCAGGCCTCTTGAAGGAGGCTGGAGCCTCTTGAAGGAGGCTTCCAGGCCTCTTGAAGGAGGCTTGAGGCCTCTTGAAGGAGGCTTCCAGGCCTCTTGAAGGAGGCTTCCGAGGCCTCTTGAAGGAGGCTTCCAGGCCTCTTGAAGGAGGCTTCCGGGCCTCTTGAAGGAGGCTTCGGGCCTCTTGAAGGAGGCTGAGCCTCTTGAAGGAGGCTTCCGGGCCTCTTGAAGGAGGCTTCCGGGCCTCTTGAAGGAGGCTCCAGGCCTCTTGAAGGAGGCTCCCGGGCCTCTTGAAGGAGGCTCCCAGGCCTCTTGAAGGAGGCTTCCAGGCCTCTTGAAGAGGCCTCCGGGCCTCTTGAAGGAGGCTTCCAGGCCTCTTGAAGGAGGCTTCCAGGCCTCTTGAAGGAGGCTGGGCCTCTTGAAGGAGGCTTCCGGGCCTCTTGAAGGAGGCTGAGGCCTCTTGAAGGAGGCTTCCAGGCCTCTTGAAGGAGGCTTCCAGGCCTCTTGAAGGAGGCTTGGGGCCTCTTGAAGGAGGCTGGGGCCTCTTGAAGGAGGCTTCCAGGCCTCTTGAAGGAGGCTTCCAGGCCTCTTGAAGGAGGCTTCCGGGCCTCTTGAAGGAGGCTTCCGGGCCTCTTGAAGGGAGGCTTCCGGGCCTCTTGAAGGAGGCTTCCAGGCCTCTTGAAGGAGGCTGAGGCCTCTTGAAGGAGGCTTCCGAGGCCTCTTGAAGGAGGCTTCCGGGCCTCTTGAAGGAGGCTTCCAGGCCTCTTGAAGGAGGCTGGGGCCTCTTGAAGGAGGCTTCCGGGCCTCTTGAAGGAGGCTTCCGGGCCTCTTGAAGGGCTTCCAGGCCTCTTGAAGGAGGCTCCAGGCCTCTTGAAGGAGGCTTCCGGGCCTCTTGAAAGGAGGCTTCCGAGCCTCTTGAAAGGAGGCTTCCGAGCCTCTTGAAAGGAGGCTTCCGAGCCTCTTGAAAGGAGGCTTCCGAGCCTCTTGAAAGGAGGCTTCCGAGCCTGGCCCAGAACTGGAGAACGTGAATTCCGGACGGTGTATCCCATAGCGAACACTTCATTCAAGAACCACATCTACTATAGCTGCGGTGACATAGCAGAACGAGGAGTTGGCTTCATGGTGATCGGGAAGCACATGAAGCGTGTTATCCAGTGGAAGCCGATAAGCCACCGCATTTGCGTGTTGAGAATGAAGGGCAAATTCTTCAACTATAGCCTAATTAGCATCTATGGACCAACCAACAATAAGCCTGATGACGTGAAGGATGAGTTCTATGAGAGCCTTGATAAGACCTACGGAAAGTGCCCAACACATGTTGTAAAGATTGTCATCATCGGGGATGCAAATGTGCAGATCGGAAGAAAGTTTCTTTCGCCCTGTCATTGGTACGGAAAGCCTTAATTCCGCTACCAACGATAATGGTCTGCGACTTGTAACCTTTGCTGCTGCTAGAGGGATGGCAATCAACAGTTCCTACTCCGCACGCAAGAATGTCCGCATCCAAACCTGGCAACATCCGAGTGGAGACACTTGCTCACAAATAGACCACGTGCTGGTCGAAGGACGACATTTCTTGGATGTTATAGATATAAGGTTCTTCAGAGGTCCGAACATCGACTCGGGTCACTACCTTGCAGTTGCAAAAATCGGGTGCGACTTTCCAGCGTCACGAATTCACGAAATAACAGAACGATGCGTTTCAATATACAACGCTTGTCAGTTGAAAAAGTGGCTGAACAGTATCACCAGATACTAGACGAACGGATAGGATATGCCACCGGATCTGGCGACGTCAACAGATTGTGGGAAAATATCCACGAAGCTGTGACTACAACAGCGCAGGAAGTATTAGGTACTGCACAGCGACGCCAATGAAATGGTTGGCTTGATGAGGAGTGCCAGCGAGTGACGGCAAGAAAAATGTTGCTAGGAGCCGAATGCTAGTGGCTCGTACCCGTTCCAACAGAGAACGGTACCCGTCATGTGCAATGACCGAGAGGGGAATTTGCTGACAGACAAGACTATGGTGGCAGCCAGGTGAAAGGAGCACTTCGAAGATATGTTGAACAAACAAATTTTGTTGAACAGTGAAAATAACGGTGTATTAAGGATGGACATAGTCGGCGACGGTCAAGCTGTGCAACCACCAACATGAGCATGAGCATGAGCATGATTGACCGCCCACGGTTGCTACTCCGTTATTGCCAGATCAGCTGTAATTACACAGAGAACCAACAGATGGTGTTTGGGACTAACATCATCCTCAATGTGTAAGAACTGGTGACCCAAAATTAAGCAATACCAGCGCCGGCCGTGTCCGAATGCAGGTCAATTAGGGAATGGGTAGGAAATGTTGACGTGATACTCGCTTTGATAGAAGCCGACGAGTCATCTGCACTTCCACGAGAAATCACTGGGATGTTGGATATATGGGGTAGGGAGTGTAGCAGGGTTCGTTTTGGTAAACGATATGCGGGGTGTTACGTGTAGTTTGATCGAAATTAAACAAAAAACTCATTCGAACGCGCACTAGTTAATGGAGTTCGCACAACGCAGAACAAAATACTTCGGTGATCGCACGATCGTTCTGCGTGTTAGAAGAAACCCGATTGGACGCGCACTACTCTTTTAATCGTTAATTATTTTACTAACTTGCACTACGCAGAGCAAAATATTTCTAATATCGTGCGATCGTTCTGCGTGTTCGAAATCGAGAAAACAGAAAACATGATCGGATGCGCACTCATTCTACTAGAAATCTCTAAAATGACGGATATATGGAATTGGGAGTGTAGCAGGGTTCGTTTTGGTACACGGTATGCCGGGTGTATCGTATAAATCGAAACTGAACTTGAACACTATCAAACGCGCACCTAATACTTTGCTTTCCGACCGACTAAATGAAGATAAACAGAATGACTCGGACTTCTAGAGCATTCTGCGCGCCTCATGAAAACACGATTGAACGCGCACTATTTTTTTTTTGTTTTCTGACCGACTGCATGGAGCAAAACATAACAAAACTGCATGGAATATTCCGCGAAAATTTTCCGTGCCTTCCAAAAACAAGTACATATAATTCAAAAATACAATATGAAATAAGGGATATATCACAACTTTAGGGAAGACACTAATCTATATGCATGTCATTGTATTGTTCGATCCTTATAATTTTATTATGTTCCAGTTGAACTTTTAACATTGTCATAATGCACTTTTGCAATCTTATTACCATTATGTATGATGCAATACAACTCTAAACTACATATGTGTGCGTAATAGATTACATATAAAGAAGTGTGTAATATCAAATCGCGTAGAACAAAAACTTTGTGGAAAAAATGTGTACGTACAATGCATAAAGGTAAAATAAGCGGTAACCTAGCGAGGGATTTGACGTAACTGCGAGATGTAAAGCTTGTAAATAAGTGTGAGCGACAGTGGGCTTTGATGAACTTTTATGAAAAAAAGGTGGTAATCAGCTGAGGAAACGAAAAGATGCACAAACTTTAAATAAAAGAGTGTGCTATAACAATTGTTCGCCCTATAACTAAGAATATCCTACAACAAATGTGGATAAATTGGTATGAAATGACAAAATAGATAATGATACTAAAAACTATTTTCTCTACAGCACTTCTATAATATTGATGCTAGCTCAATGGAACTGCTGATTGGAATGCCTGTCGCGATGGAGTTCTAGCAAACAAAAAGGTCACGGATGTTCAAACATCTTAGTGAAGATCTTATAGAATAATCCAATAATTTTTGATAGAAAATGTAGATTAAAACGTTATAATATAAATGTAATATAATGATTGTAATGTATTAAAAATAAGACGGTAGCAACGTAGTTACAAGATGAACCAGTCTCGGGCTGATAATCTTGCTAATAAGGATCAAAAAAATTCTTTAGCAACCAGGTTTTCTTCTCATTAAAGCAATCATTACTTAGTGAGTTTGAAGTAAACGGTTTCGATAATCACTCATCATCAGAAAGTACTTAGGCTAAGAAAAAACATTATCAATATAGAATGGAATTGTGTTTGAATAAATTAAAATTTGAATTTAATGGAAAATAGAAAGTATTTTATTATTTCGTTCATTTCATTATGTAATCTGTGATGTACCTACTAATATCACATTTTTTAAACACTCTGAATTCTAGAGTCATATAACAGAGAGACTGATAAAAACAGCCCAAGTAATCAATCACTAAGTCGTATATCTAGCAGATCGGCCATATAGTGGGACTTTAATTCATATATATTTTAAAATAGCTATATATTGGACCTATATGGCAGCCTGGCGTAATACAGTGGTAGTGGTTGGTTGCTTAGGAGTAGGTTTTTATTAATATTGCAAATTTAAAAGCAGACCATGACGTGATGGAGTATGAATGAAACTTTCTGTGTGCAATTTACGCAAGCTAAAAAAAAAATATAGAACTTGGTATGGAAGATATTATATTAGGGTCCGTACACTAATTACGTAACCAATTTTTCTGGGTTTTCCAATCCACTCCCCCCTCCTGTATGATTTTTTGTATTCATATGGAACGAATGGCATACCCCCCCTTCCCCCAAAAATGCTTACGTAATTAGTGTACGACCCCTTATGTTACAGAATATTAAAATAGTTTAACTTGGATGCTGAAATTTAACCTTAAAAAGAAGTTCATATGAAGTAAAAAAGATTTGATCTCACCAAAACAGCAAACTGGAAGACTTCTTAGGATCAGTATTGAAAAATTGTAAATGTCCATCGATGAATATTGCACGGTGGCCAATTGAACGTGAACCCATGAATCGTGCAAGGTTCAGATCAGACACACGGATTAGCTGGAATGTGCTTGCTGCACGGAGATGCCGGTCATTGGTAAAACTTTGCATCGCGACACCCCCGAACAACTTGACATTTAGCCTTAGTTTCGCGTACCCACTTGGAAATCGCAGATGGCGCTTCGAAACATAAACAATGGGTCCATCCTACGCCACCGCCACACTTTTTCTCCATAGAAGTCATGTTTTTTGTTTCGTCATTTGTTGTCTCCAAATAACAGACAGGATCCTCATTTGAATAGGGCATATTTTTAATTACG
The DNA here is from genome assembly GCF_024139115.2 of Armigeres subalbatus. NCBI lineage: Eukaryota > Metazoa > Arthropoda > Insecta > Diptera > Culicidae > Armigeres > Armigeres subalbatus. The sequence goes on along the minus strand of NC_085140.1, from coordinate 351,323,744 downwards.
AAGTAAATATAAGAAAATAAAATGAACAAAGAGGAAAACAAATAATGTTTCTATTATTCGTTCGTTTACTTATTATGCTCAAGTGCATTAAGCGCAACGGAGCCAAAACCATTATTCATTGTTTTACAATTTTGCAGCTTGATGCTCAAATAAGGATTAGATAATCAAGAGAACAGTAAAACTGACTGAAAAAAAAAATCGAAATTCCTCTATGACAAGGCAGTTTCATTTTAATTCACAAAATTACGCACTTTTTAAATTACGCAATATTTTTCATTTGGAATTTTGTGTTTAATTTTGTGCTTTGAAAAATATTCACAGGGACTTATCCTGATTTGCTTGGCATGTATCAACTTGCTCTCATCGAGGAATAATGTCCCACTAATTTTCAGTTCTTAACCACTATACCAGGATACTTAACTTACAATCCTGTTCTATTTTACAGGATTCGCCAATGCGTTCAGTATCTATTTTTAAAATTAATAACGAGAATCTGTCTTTTGCGCTAGAATTCCGCTGGTGTTACTGTTACATCTTCTGTGTTCATTCTTCCAACTTTCTTAATTACTACATGGAATGCTTGTAGAATAGATTGAATGTATCCGAGGACAAAAAAACTGAATTAAAAGAGACCTTTTTGAACTATTTTAGTATCCACACTCCTGACTGTCGGTGAAGGCGCTGACCAATTCCCACCCCTCAAACCCATTGTCACCCCCGACGGCGGTACTCCATATAAAATGTCTGTATTCCAAAGCTAATATAAAATTGTCTGCCTCCAAAATTTGAATAAATTTTCAAGTTAGGCGACATTCCCGCTGAACGATAAACCGTTATCCGAGAAAATGAACCCACCAGAAATGTTTTGGTAATCCTCCCCAACAACCTTAAGGCGGTCATCTTAATACTCAGCTACGGAAGCCCCATTCTCCTTTGATTAATTCAAGTTTAGATTGATTTTCATTTAATATTTTTCTGCATTGCACATCAATTCCATTTTCGCCCTATTCGTGAAATGATTCGATTAATCTCGAGTTTGACAGGACCACCCGGACCAAAATTTCGGGGTACAGTGACATTGTACTGCATATGTCAAGTTGCTCCCGGGTTGGATTTGACTAACTTGTTCTTACTCAGCACTTTGCTTAGTTTAGTTTTGAACGTAAATGAAGAAATTTAAATTTTGACGTATCTAAATTATTTTTGGTAGAGAAACAAATTTGCTGTGACGAAAACCACGTCTGATCGCGAGCAATGATTACTACGATCGCCGGTCAAGCTATGCAACCACCAACACTGGACAAAGTAAAGAAAGCTCAAAACGAGCTAAAAACAGTAAAGCTGTTGGGAAGGACGAGATCCCAGTCAAGCTTTTCAAACACGGAAGTGAGCAGCTGCATCAATCAATCCACCACATTATCCAGAAAATATGGGATGATGCACGGAAACAAATCCATTACTGATTTCATGATTTAAAAATCATGAATTCATGATCTATCTCATTTCATGAAATCATAAATTTGACTCATGATTTCATGATAAATTCAGGTCAATTCAAGTCAATTCACCTAAATCATGAGTCAAAGCTACCGCTGCTGCCATGAATGTGAATCATGAAATTATGAAATCTATGGCACAGATAAAGGTAACATCTGTCAAACAGTGGCAATTAATTTGTGGCGTCCATAATCCTCAGCGTTTTTCTAATTTAAAACATGCTCTGTAAGTAATGTGGTTTAATCAACAATTGTATTTTAATAATAATCTATTTATTTGTTAATTTAGAGCGCCCTTGCGGCTTTATTGCGAAACACTGGCTAAGTTTGCGTCCAATTGTTATCATTAATATTTGTCTCTATCGATCGGTGGTGGCGTTTTTTTATTTATGTTGAGGAGATGGTGCTGGCAATTTCAAAAATCTTTATATTGTGAATTAGGTTTTGATTTGAATTCAAAAGAACACGACTTCGATATTAAAATCTACCCATGTCTGTGTGTAGTTGAATACTGAAATGCAGAGCATGCCAAACATAAGAATATTCTACTTAATGTGCAGTAGCAATGCACATCTGGCAGACTCATAAGTGCTGATTTCAAGTTTTATACGTATTTCATTAATCTTAAATATGGGACGAGCTCTAGTTCAAGTAAATTATTCCATTTTCGTAAATTCAATCCAAAATTTCAAGTTAAACAACTCATGCTGCTACGACCCGTCCTACGATTCGATGATCGGCTGAGCCCACATTTTAAAACTAATCTTCCATTTTCATGAGCTCAAATCATGATTTCAGGTCGAATGACTCATGGTTTCAGGTAAGATGACTCAAGATTTCGTGAACTAAATCATGAATCGATTCACAACTCGCTGACGGATCGAACCCGCATTTATAAGAAAAGCTCCTACTTTCATGAATTGAACTCATGATTCCGGTCGAATGACTCATGATTTCAGATAATATGACTCATGATTTCATGATCCAAATTATGATTAGCCGTCGGTAGAAAAACCGTAACGCATCAGTGCGTTACTGGAAAACAGATCATGGTGTATTTTCATAACATGAAAACGCACTATATTCATGAAATCATGAGTCATATTTATGATTTTCGACAATGGAATTTTACCCGTGTGAAGAATTGCCTGCCGGCTGGTTGGATGGCCTCATATGCCCAATCTATAAGAAAGGGCATATGTATACTAGAGTGTGCCAATTACAGAGTGATCATTCTTCTGAACTCGTACAAAATCCTGTAGCTTATCCTGTTTAACAGACTGAGACCGTTCCTTCGTCGGCGAAATTCTGTTCATCGATTTCGTCACCATCTGTTCATTGATTTCGTTTTGTTCAACATTGCACTCGAAGGCGCTATTCGGCGATCTGGCGTGCAGATAAACGGCACTATCATCACACGGTCGCATATGATCCTGGGTTTTACGGACGACATCGAACTTATTGGAATCTATCGCAGAGCAGTAGTGGAGACTTTTGTCCCACTGAAGAGGGAGACGGCGAGGATAGGCTTAACCATTAACTCTACCAAGACAAAGTACATGGTGACAGGTAGAGATAGAGGAAGACCTAGTGGTGTTTTTGCTGAGGTAGTGCTTGATGGGGATGTGTTCGAAGTTGTTGAAGAATTTGTTTACCTTAGAACGCTTGTCACATGTGACAATGACGTTCACCGTGAAGTGAAAAGACGTATTCTACTAGTGGCCCTTTATGGAAATGAAGCATGGACGTTAAAAGAGGCGGACTGGAGAGCTTTCGGGGTTTTCGAGTGAAAAGTACTGCATAAAATACTCGGAGGAAAACTAGAAAATGATGTGTGGCGCAGACACATGAATCATGGGCTGTATCAAGAATACAAAGAAGAAAATATTGTGAATCGTATAAAACCAGAACCAAATAGGGGCTGACGACTTCGTGGAAGGTCACTAACACGCTGGCTGCACGCAGTGGAATCGGACCTGGGGACCCTAAACATTCGGGGAAACTGGAGGAACATCGCCCAAGACCGACGATTATAGACCTTTACAAAACGCCAGGCATAGGTGTATCGACGCTGTAGCCAACCAGGTTTCCAGATAGTAATACAGATTAATACACGATCAAAGACACTTGTTTTGCTGTAAACACTTCTATTTTAATCAGGCATTGCAATTTATTCCATCATTTGATCTTCTGAGCCAAGATACTGATGATGATTTAAAGGGATATCGATTTTAGTTATCTATCTGCTCAGTGAACAAAGTGCAATGTTCGTCATGGGGAAACCTTTTTTCACCGCTTTTGTTGTATGTAGTAACGCCCTCACAATGTGAATAAGCCGCGAACCGCACTGGCTGTCAGGATCATCATCAAATCCTTAAATGATAATATCTTTCCAGGGTGCTCTTTGATCTAGGATAATATCTTTGCACAAGCAAAGATAATATCCTGTGCTCAGATGATATTGCAATGCCAGTTTTATTTGATCATTAGATCGTCAAACGTTAATCACAGAACAAATTGCTTTCTTTTGATAAACTCTAACAGGTTCTGTTCGTAATGCATTCAGTGCGTGGGTAAATCTTTTTGATCCCTTCATCCTTCATCATCATCAAATGGTGGGTTGACATCGAGGAAGGAGCCCCTAACATAGCTTTGGTTCCCACAAATTCCTATCTCACGCTTCCACGAGTCATCCGATGACAAAAGACCGCCAGCAAAATATTGTATACTTAGCTGGTAGTGCAGCCTGGGCCCTGTTGTCCTTCTTACATCAGCTAAAGTGAGAAGGTACGTATCGAACGTCTGTTCATCAGGAGGTGCGGCTCAAACAGCGTCTCTTTGCTACCCAGCGGCTGATTAACGAAATGCTGTATCGCGTCAGCTATACCTAAGGTGGCAGCTCCACCAGCTCGATGTAGGTAACGCGACCCCGGTAAAGTAGCTTACTGAAGCCTCTCAATCACCACGAAAAATGGAGATATAAGAAAAAGTGAACGTTATTTTTGGCAACTGGCCCGGCTACGAAATATGGACTATGATTGGAAACTCGGCACCTGGAATGTCAGGACCCTAAATGAACCTCGACAAGTGAGCCTTCTGGCTCGTGAACTGCAGAAGGTTGGAGTGAACGTGGTCGCTATTCAAGAAGTCCGATGGCCTAAATCCGGAGAACGTGAATTCCGAGCCGACCAACACTGCATTCGAACATAGCTATCACAGCGGCGGAAAGACACCCAAATGGTGAAACTTGTAACCAGATAGACCATGTTCTGGTGGATGGCGACCATTTCAAGGATGTTATCGATGTGCGGACATTCAGAGGTCCGACTCTGATCACTACCTCGTTGTCAGTAAAATTCGATCACGGTTGTCAACTGTATCGAACGAAAGATCACAAGAAGAACAAGTGATTAGCGAGGCGCAGTAAAAAATGGAACAGAATGATTTGCGGAGGTTTTATGAGACTGTCAATAGCGTGAGGAGAAAGACAGCGCCATATCTCGTCATATGCAACGACCAAGAAAGGAATTTTCTGACAGATAAAACCGAAGTGGCTGCCAGGTGGAAGCAACACTTCGAGACGTTATTGAATAGTGGAAGTGACGGTGCATCGATGAACAGAATACATATTAGCGGCAATGGACAAGCTACACTAGATGATGTTAGAAAAGCTATTAAAGAGCTGAAAAACAATAAAGCTTCGGGGAAGAATCAGCTCCCGACTGAACTTCTCAAACATGGCAGTGAGCAGCTTTATGAAGTTCTGCACCATACTATGTCAAAAATATGGGAAGACGAGGAATTATTGCCTGCTAACTGGTTGGACGGCCTCATTTGCCCTCTCTTTCTCTTTAAGAAAGGGCAACAGACTGGAGCGCGCCAATTAACGAGGAATAACCCTCCTTAATTTGGAGTACAAAATTATCTTCCGTATTCTGTTCAACAGATTGAGACTGCTTGAAGAGTTCTTCGTCGGCGAATACCAAGCAGGTTTTCGTGAAAGCCGATCAACGATGGATCAAATGTTTACCCTGAGACAAGTGCTTGATACATTCCGGGAGTACAACTTGCAGGCAAAACATCTGTTTATTGATTTCCAGGCAGCGTACGATTCAGTGAAATGGAATGAATTATGGCAAAACATGGTTTTCCGGCTAAACTGATACGGCTGATTTGTATAACGTTGGACGGATCAAAATCAAGTGTAAAGGTTGGGGATGAAATATCGACGTCATTTGTTACCTTAGATGGATTAAAGCAGGGTGATGCACTCTCGAATCTACTGTTGAATGTAGCGCTCAAAGGAGGGATTAGGAGAGCTGGTGTGCAAATAAGCGGTATCATTATCACAAGATCGCATATGCTCCTGGGATTTGCGGACGATATTGATATTACCGGTATTGATCGCCGTGCCGTGAAGGAGGCTTTTGTGCCTTTTAAGAAGGAGACAGTGAGGATTGGACTCACGATCAATACCAGCAAAACGAAGTACATGGTCGCTGGCAATCAACGTGGGTTCATTATTGGTGGTAGCGAAATGGTGCTGGAAGGTGAACAATTTGAAGTGGTAGAAGAATTTGTGTATCTTGGAACATTAGTGACGTGCAATAATGATGTTATCCGCGTGGTGAAAAGGCGTATTGCAGCTGCAAATAGGGCTTATTACGGACTTCGTAACCAGCTTAAGTCCCGTAGTCTGCAAATGAAGACTAAAATCGAGCTGTATACTACTCTGATTCTTCCGGTGGCTTTATACGGCCATGGAACATGGACGTTAAAGGAGGCTGATCGGAGAGCCTTCGGAGTGTTTGAGCATAAGATGCTGTGGACAATACTCGGCGGCAAACAGGAGAACGGTATTTGGCAGCGTCGCATGAATCACGAGTTGTACCAGGTATATAAAGGCCTGGATATTGTTAAGCTTATACAACACGGCAGACTACGGTGGGCTGGACACGTTGTATGCAGGAAGAACGTCGATGATAATGTTTATGTTAATGTTACACAATGGCTTTGTGCAGTTGAAGAGGACCTGAGGGCGCTCAATGTTCAGGGCGACTGGAAGCGATTGGCCCAAGATCGAGTCCAGTTGAGAAGGATACTCCATTCGGCGTAGGTTCATCGAAGAGCTGTATCCCATCAAGTATCAAGTATCTTAAGTGAATATCGACCTTCGCATTTCAATCGTGGCTTTTCGGACCATATTTAGCAACAGCACAAAAAACCATAACATTAAGCAAGAATCAATAATTTACCAACTTTGTTCATTGTTGCCTCAAGTACTTTGAGCTTCAAGCAGGATTATGATCACGTCAAAAACACGTTTAAAAAGCCGTGAAATAATTTCACTTTTTGATTTATTGTTTCATGGGCATTCTTCAGGGCAAACTTTTGAAGCTAGCTTTAAACAACTGTACGTGTGAATAATATTTCATAATACTGAGTGGTTCAAACTGTATGTTTTTTTAAATAACGCACAAATTTTGTTTCATGACATTGCATTTGCGTTTTTTCTGCAACATTTTCCGGAAAGTGTAGATGTAGTCCGCTTCCGAGCGCATGGTAATGAAACCGACCTAACACCTTCCCAGAAATCTTACCAAACAGTTTTATATTTCTCGCACATAATTTCATAACATTTTCATCTTTTGTCCGACATAACAAAATACGAAGAAACATTACTTTCCACAAGAGAAAAAAAACAAATAAAACCCATCGCAACGAACTCGGTAGATAAATCATTGTCGGTACAATAAAACTGATAGTCAAGGGCTGTCGTTATTTATGAAAGTATGGCATATTTTCCTTTTCCATTTTTATGGTCTGTCTTTCACTGTCCCGGTGCCACAGGATGGTAACATCCTTTAATGACTTTTTTCGAGGACCGCAAACAGCTTCGGTTTCGGTTCGAACTTGTGAAGAAGAATAATAAAATGTCCGAATGAAGCCGGATGGCTAGCCGAACCAGAGAACGAGCTCCCTGACTTTGGACCTTCGTCGTTCCTTTTCGCTGGCTGGTGTGGCATATGATGTCCGGTCCCGAATTTGCCATGCACACAAAAGCAGCTCGGCCGTAGCCAGCGCAGCGTCACCATAACAATATCAATTTTCCTCTCAACTAAAAGGGTATGTGGTAAAGGTAAAGGGTTGTGGAATATCATCGAAACATCGACTCCGAAATAATAATAAAATAAAGCGAAAACTTTATCAAACCGATGCATAATATTTACTTAATTAGATTTTTAGTACAAGAATTGCCTTCTAATTTTGTACAATTCGGTGAGGCAAACCTTTAGCAACGGAAATTTTAAGCCAAAATAAGTCTTCTAATACCCTTATCCAAGAACACAACTCACAAGCACAAATAAATGGGAAAAATGAATACCCCTCTACCCGTTCGATACTCACAATCGCTGAGATCCGCCTTGAATGCGCTAAAGTAGAAGGCCAACGCCGCCACACATAGCACGGCCAGCACCACAATGAAGGCAGCAGATATCAATAGAATGGACACCGATCTGAAGTTTTTCTGCTTTTTTCCGTACATCGACGAGGACAGGTTCCGGGTGTCGCGCCATAAACCCCAGGACGTGTACCCATAGTGGCTGCTGAGACTCACATCAGTCGGGTACGAGTACTTGTTCATGTGTTGGTACGGGGCGCCTCCCCCACCCACGCCCATCAGCGTCGATCGTCGTCCGAGGGTGTTCTGGTACGTGGAGTACTCGGCAGCCTGTTGGAAAAAAGAAAGCAGACACAAAAGGAAAATCCGGGTCAGATTCGGGATGGAAAACGGAAAAATGTCATTAAATAAATGTGGTAACATCACGGAATCAGTGCAGGCCCTGCTCTTGCTGCTAAATGCTGATGCACTTGTAGGTACTTTCGTCGTACATTTCGACGACGTCAGAATGCAAGGTTGCGATGGTGAACGAAACAGAGCGGAACGAAATAAGAAATATAGAGAAACCACTCCATCGACCATCAGCATCCTTCGGTGATAGCTGGGTAGAGCAAATTTGGAACAATTTTCCACAAGCAACAATGACCATTTGAGAGCTTTGTGTATTTTTCGTGATTATGGTCAAGCAGGACCAGACAAACCAACCGGAAATGAGTCCAGCAGTCGAGCGGGTGGTGAACATGGTCTTGGAAGAGTTTCTGATTTATTTTGCTGACATGCTGTAGGGACAAGATCGTTTTGGGCATGATACCCATTCCCGGTGTCAGCCTTATTCTAACAAAAAGCTTTATTTTATTGAACATAATTGTATAACTATGAGTAATAGTAATTTGATAAATATTAAAGAATTTAGTTCCAATAGAATTGAGTAGTAAACTTTAGGGTCGGAAATGGGGATGCTGCCCAAACAGATCTTTTCTTTACCACGGAGTCCGACAGAACTAAACAAATGGCCAGTGGAGCTAATTAGGAAACAAAGTAAAGTGGCAAATATCTGTACGTGATTCCGTGATATATTCACAGTAAGTTGCAGCAGAATAATAAAAACTTCACTTGAAAACCATGCTAGATTAATGTGTTTTCCTAAATTGTTTGAGGTTGATTGTCCTTAAGTCTTTTCCTTTATTTTGTACAAATCTTGATGCGTAGGTACTAGAGGCCTGAATAAGAGAAACGCGGATAGGTATGTGCCGCCAATCGAACCGTCAAAGACAGCAGCCAATCGAGCAGGGGACCTGTCAAGCAGCCAAAATGTTGGCTCAAATACTGAAAACGGTCAAATTCGATTTTATGCTATTTTTCAATAAACATAATTGAATGTATTTTACATTAGTTTACAATAATATATGCAAGTCATTTATAGATTATGAAATGAAATTCCATTGTTTATTGGATTCTATTGTGATGTGATGTGGACACATAAAATAGCGGATTGTGAGATTTTATCTACATAAATCATTTCTTCCTTTTCATGTGTTGTTCTTTGATGAAGAAGAATGAATGCAGTGTTGGCAGAGTCATATTTTCTATCCGCGTTTCTCTTATTCAGGCCTGTAATAGGTACGATACTCTATTTTACAATTTTATGGCATACAAAAAAGTGCATTGCACTTCACTTTCTCATCTGATCTAGGAAGACCAATAAACATTAGTCAGATTAAACCGATGTCGCAGATACATTATAGAAAAAATAGTATCTTGGCCTAAAATTATGAGCCCACAGTCCAATCTGGCCTATTTTAACAGAAACCAATGTTACAAGTCAGTTTTAGGTGCATTACGCATAATTTGTTTACGAAAAAATAAAAAATCAACAAAAATTAAGAACATCTTTGAAAATTTCTAAGTGCAATTGCTTTCAGCGATGACAACTAAGTGGTGGGGGTGAATTAGACAGCTTAAGAACTGCAACTGTTTATCAAGTATTTTTTTAAACTACCTTACCTACCTACCAGTACCGCTTCACAACAAGCAAAATAAACGATGTAAATGATATTTTGGTTTAGAACTATTAACTCAAAGGATTGATGGCTTAAATGCCGCACTGCTGAAATTACATCAGAATTTGGCTAAAATCTAGCTGTTTAATACTTATTTCAAGATTTGAAATAGCTCGGAGAGCATGAAATGTTTGAGTAACGTTGTATCATGGAAAATAATACGAGAAATTCATAAACATGGGGTAAACTACAGTGACTATAATAACAGTGTCGTCAAGTGTCAGAATTGGAACAGAATCGTCTGTCAGTTCCATACAAATGCGCGTTCCAAACGAGCAGGAGACCTGTCAAACGTGGCACATGACGTTACTCTTCTTATAGGACTCTAGGGTAAACAAGCCGTTGCAAATTTTACCCCGCCTGTTCACTTTACCCATGCTACCCATATTAGATTGCTGTTTTTGATTTAAAACAAAACATCTGCTCTTCGCTCAGGAAAATGAGAAATGGATTTATGTCGTATAAATAAATTCTTAAGCATTAAAAAAATGAGTTCCATCTTTTATCAGGATCTACTGGTCCATGGAATAGATCAGATAAAAATGATGCAAGTATTTATAAAATTTATTTTGTCTACTTTGCTTCTCAACGTATTCAATTTTGAATAAAGTTAAAGTTTAGTATGGCCCATGGTCTTGACAAAAAACATTTGATTTTGTTAGAAGTGCCAAAAAATTGAGTGAGTAAGTGGAATTTCTATATTACTTTATGTCCAATAATCGCTTCCACCATATCATCGTATTTTTTTATCGCAAATATCCAATTGTTAATGTAGAGTTAATTCTACTATCTCTATCATTTACATTATAATGCAGTTCTATTTAATGTAGGCCCCTGTGATGAACGAACAGTTCATTTACTTGTTCAAATTTTACTCATTTCGCATCTATGCTTAGTACTCGCTATGAAATTCATTTAACCAAACCCAGAACACTCCGATTCCTCTAGTCCGGGGTAAGCTCATAAACTACTAACAAGCAACTTTTGCATACCCCAAACTAGCACACACGAAACTATCCTACAGATGCACTTGAAATCCCGCACAATAACAATTTTCCTCGAAAACCAAACAGTTCCCCATATATCCCGGTGTCTCTCTCGTTTGCCATGAACTGAGCTGTGGTCCGTGCTACTGCTGCACCATCGACAAAAGGCATCAATTGCGAAAGTTTTTCAATTACACACTGCTAAAACCGAACGCTCTCACATCGCTGCGCGCACCTAACCTCTATCACATATCCCATCCCACATCGCTGCCACCACACTCCCATATATCACCGAAACAGGGGGGAGGGGGCGAGCTGATGCATGCACGTCCGTAGACCTACGTCAGGCGAACAACAAAGCACAAGGCGCAAACTTCCAGATAATTGATTTAGCACAAACTTCATCTCCAAACACTAAATTAGCACACCACCCGTGCGCTCCGCTCCGGTCTTCATGACGAAACGGATGACTACCGAATGCAGCGGAATCCGATAACCCAGTTACAGCTCCGAATGCGGTGCAACAGTGGGGTTAAATCCGGATTAAATTGGCAATGCTTCTTGGTGGTTCTTTTGCTACATTCTAATACCGTTTAAGCATGTAGGGCAACTTTTAAGAAATAAATATTACACAAGGAACAAATGAGCTAGACATTATTGTCACGAGAACATTATCACCCAATACTACGTGCACTGTTTTTTTGTTAGCAGGTACTTATTTATGGCTCCAATTTGAAGGTTCTGAAAGCATTTGGTAGATTTGTTTAATCAATTTTCTATAGGAACATTCTTCAAATTTTTGTAGAGTTTAATTTCTTTTTTAAATCTATTAGAAATATTTCTGGGGGTATTCCAGGAAAAAATACTCAATACATTAGAAACGAGCTAACCTCGTGCTGAAGGTATTTCTAGTAAAAACATAAAATGAATTCAATGAATGGTTATCAAGGACGATTTTCCAAAGCAATTCTCAGAGGTATGACTTGAACCGGATTGAACAGCGAAAGTATTACGAGAAAAGAAAATTCACATGTTGACGTTTTCCACCTATCTTTTTTGAACATGAACATTGTGGCCTAATATGCAGGACGTCAGCTGGGTCAACTATAGTTATGAAAAGGGCACGCGTACGACGGTATAAAATGCCCCTTCTAGGGGTGAAGCCAGAATCAACACGACGGCGCGATGCGACGCATCGCACGTCGCGTTTACTCTGGCGGGCACCAAAGTTAATTGAGTGCTGCATTCTGACGTCACGAATGAATAAGATAAATTTCCGTTCATCGGTTTGATAGGTAACAGTGGTTTATAAATATTTGGCAGTTAGTCGATTTTGGAAATTTAGCGTTTAAATTTTTTTTTAAATTTTAATTAGGAATTTGATAGTGTTCCTCACGAAATCCACCGAAATTACACCGGTTTTACAGTTTCCCTTCATATCGATCGGTGTTTACAAGAATTTTAGATTTTTTTTAAGTTCCCGTAAACAAACCACTGCTACACGTAAACAAAGTGAGGTTAAGTAAGAGCACTCTATACTTACCTAAATAGCTGTGTGGCCCTTAAACAAAGAGATGATATGACCACGACTCTCCGTGGATGTGTGTGCACGCCACCGAGGTCCGACTGGAAGAGGCATAGTCATGGCTAGCTGCTTGCCGATTGACACGCTGAGGCGTGAATCTATGAACACACGCAAGGTATTTTATCCAAACCCCACATTCCCCTGCTTTCTAATTAAAAACACACAAACAATTTCTAGCATACGATGCAATGCTTGTTTTTCTCCTGGACTATTTAAATGCCACGAAGATGAACATCTGCTGCATTTGAGAAACCGATTAACTCATTTGACAACTAAGGCAGTGCATTCTAAGATAAATTCCAGATAATATATTTGGCTTTCCAAACAATTTTGCAGCATAAAATATTTCTCCATATCTCTCAGATTTCGTTACATCTAGCTCAACTGGTAGTCTCATGTACACTAACGCCGCTACAAGAAATCTAAATTTATTTTAACCTGAATCAATGCTCACAGGACTTCTAGATTGTAAACCATTTTCCGTTGTTCTTCCATACGTACCTGCAAAACATTTTTCACCACAAATTATTTTTCACCGGTCTTCCAGACGCGCTTTGTGATTTTACTTGTACCAAAAATCAATTTCCTACGGTCTTCCACACGTGCCTTGTTGTTCTCCAGACCACACACCATTTTTCCAGCGGTCTTTCAGACGCGCCTTGTGGTTTTGTAAACCACAAACTATTTTCCGACGGTCTTCCAGACGCAAAACACAAACCTTTTCGACGATCTTCCAGTCGCAGCTTGTGATTTTGCAAACCACACACCATTTTCCTATAGTCTTCCAGATGTAGGGGAGCGGACCAGCACTGACCAGAACTTATTTGGCCGTTTATACACCACGATTTCCGTAAGTCAGTATCCTGCAATCCGGTTTCTGCCTTGCGTGCACCGTACTCACTTATACACTTCTGACAGCCTTGTATTCAAAATTCTCCATGGCTACTTTGTTATTTCTATATGCTCGAATAAACTTTCAAAGTGACTTCAACAAACGTATGAAACCCTACACCCCCATCCATCGATATATAAATCAATTAATATGGCTTACATCAATACCTGATGTAATCCTTCATTCTACTAGGTTCCATTCTCTTTCTCTTTGAACCCTTTTCTGTACCACTCTTTTCGGTGGGGCACGCTTAAAATCAATAACACAGAGATGTGTTTGCATCACACAAAACGGACCTAATGCGGAACATCCCCTAGATGAGCGATAGTTACACAGCCACAAAAATAGCTCGTGTGGTTTTATTGAAGCTTGGATTTCAATATTTTCAACAGTATTTGGTTCCTCATGAAACAAGGAATCTGTACAAACGTTTACATGTTGAAAAGGACCGTTATCACGACCGTACGAGGCATTTTTGTGCCTGTGTAACTGTCGCTCATCTAGGGGATGTTCCACATTAGGTCCGTTTTGTGTGATGCAAACACATCTCTGTGTTATTGATTTTAAGCGTGGGGGCAGTGTTCTAGCAGCTGATGCATCCGTTCTCGTTGGGGTTGATGATAGGATGTGCCTTGTCTTGAATGTTATCTTTCTGGTGTGTCGCATGGTCTATTCTTGAAGTACCAGGCTTTGGTAATAGTTTGAGATGAGCTGCACTTCTGTTGTATAATTCTCCAGATAAAGACGAACGAATAGTTACATCTGTACCACGTTTATCGTGAACCGTATACTCTTCCGATGCGAACTCTGTGCTCAACTTATTCTCCTTTCTCAGTCGCTTCGCAATTACTGTATCTCCCACTTCAATTCCACTAAGTCTAGCTTTTCTACGGTTGTCGGCGTATAATCTTCCTTTTTCTTTTTCCAGCATATCGTGATCTCGCATGGCTTCATCTGAATCGCCAAGTAACGGCACACTAGGAAGCTTTGAGCGCAACCGTCGTCCGAACATAAGTTCAGATGGCGCTTTTCCAGTCGTGGAATGTGTTGCTGAATGATACATCAATAAATACTTTCGCAATTCCGTACGCCAATCTTGACCTAGCTCTTGAGCAATTTTCAAACGCTTCAATATGGAACGATTCTGTCGCTCGACCTCACCATTCATTTAGGGCCAGTAAGGAATTGTATTTATCAAATGTATCCCGTATTCGACACAGAACTTACGAAACTCTTCTGACAAAAATTGCGGACCAATGTCCGTTCGGAGTGATTCAGGAATGCCATAACGAGAAAATACTGTTACCAGTTCTTGAATAGTTGACTTTGTTGTGATGTCGTTCATTTCTATGACTTCCACATACCTGCTGTAATAGTCAACGCAGACCAGAAGATATTCCCCTTCAGGAAGGTGACCCAGAAAATCAATCGCTATTTGTTCCCAAGAACGAGAGGGGAGCTTCGTTCTTGTCATTGGTTCGGGCGGATTAGGCACACTTACTAAAGAACAACCTCGACAGCACTTCACACATTCTTCTACCTGCGTATCCATTTTAGGCCACCACACATTGGCTCGTAGGGACCTTTCATTATTCGAACGCCTGGGTGACCCTCATGCGCTAACTGAAGTACTCTTTGTTGAATATTTCGGGGAATCACTACACGATCACCCCTTAACAGTACACCGTCTACCTGACAAAGCTCGGTGAATAGCAGTTTGTAGGGTAACGGTAGGTCACCAGATTTTGTGGATTCCAAGGCGTGGAAAACTTTAATTATATCTTCGTCCAGCTCACTGGCTTCCTGAAGAAACGTATCGCCTTTTGAGTAAGTTTACGTAACGGTTCATCAACTTCAGCAAGATTAGGAATAAACGTTCCCATATAATTGGCCAAGCCGAGGAAACTTCTAACCACGCTTTCGTTTGATGGTCGACGAAAACTCATAACAGCATCTCTTTTTGCGTCTGATGGTTCATTAGAATCGATTTTGAATCCCAGGAATTCAAATTCCGTAACTCTCATCTTACATTTCTCCCAATTTGAAACGACACCCCTTTCTTCAAATCTTGCAAGGACCTGTAACAGGGATTTATTTGTTTTTCAATACAATAATAATATTATTAATTCAATAGCATTTATTTAACGAATACTCGTGTGGTACAACTCATACCTTCTCGAGGCGAGAATCGTGTTTCTCCAAAGTATTCCCTTCAACGCCGACGTCATCCAGGTACCAATACGCACCTTCGCAGTCCGCTAACATCTCATCCATGGTACATTGGAAGATTTCTGGGGCCGACACTAATCCAAACGACAGTCGCTTGAATCTGTAGAAGCCTCGGTGTATAATAAATGTAGTGATGTCTTTAGAATCGTCGTCCAGTTCTAATAAGAAGAACGCATCCTTCACATCAAGAACACTCCAGATCTTGCCTTTTCCGATTTTGGAAATTATATTGTCGATTACAGGCATCGGATGCCGCTCGCGTACTACTGCTTGATTGACACGCCTTAGGTCCACACACAGACGTATGGAACCATTCGCTTTATTTGAAACAACGAGAGGCGAAACCCAGGACGCTGGGCCGTTCTTACCTTCGATGTTGTCTCTTTCCAGAAGCTCATCCAGTTTGGCATAAACCGCATTTTCCAGTGGAACACACTGGTTGGAAAATCGGTGCCATGTTGGGATTCATTTCGATGTGAACTTTGACTCCTGCGATATTGGGAAATGACACACTACGGATAGCCTTATTTTCAGCAACCTGATCTACCTCCATGCCGATCCTTAGAATGCCAAGCTGTTTCGATGACACATCCCCCAGTAAGTTACGTTGACCATTAGCCGTAACAAAAAAATCAGCATTAATGATTCTGTTGCCAACTTCAACCTGTACCTGGAATGTACCCAAAATCTCTAGGAGTTTGTCGTTCCCATACGATTTCAAAATTTTCGTGCTGCCTTTTTCACATTTGGTTATTCGTACTTATTGCCGCTTGAGGTCATTCCAAGTGTTTGCTGTTATTAGATTAACATCTGATCCAGAGTCAATTAACATTTCAACCGAAACACCTCCGACCTTGCACACGAATACGTTTGTGTTGTTGTCGACGTGGAACGTATAGTAGACCTTCTTCTCTGCATCTTCTGGCACCAGTTTAGGCGTTTGTTCCGGCTCAACTGCATGATCTATCAAGTTTACTTTCTTCGTTGGCGCGAAAGAACGTACAGAAGTTGGACGCTTGCGACATACTTTTTCAAAATACCCAACAGTTTTACATCGACGACAAATTTTGCCTTTAGCAGGATGGGTTGGACTTTTGGACACATGGCCAACTAAGCCGCATGCAAAGCATCTTGTAGACATTTCTTTGTCCGTTTTCATCTGCTTGTTGGGAAAAAGATTTACAGTGTGTTCTGGTTTGTAATCCGTTTTTACCCTGTCAGCTGCATAGATTTTGTACACCTCAGCTGGACGGTCGCGCTGCTCACCGACGTTCATTTCCCTCTGATGCTCCTAACGCTACAATGTCAGCTAATGATTTGTCCTTTTCCAGAATCCTTCGACGCAACTCTTGAGATGCGCATCCTTCGACGATGACGTCGATTAACATCATCTCCTCAATGCTGGTTCTGACATCGGTTTCGTACTTTTCAAGACCACTTTCCATAAGCTGTTGTCTCAAGCGTAGCACGTAATGGGCAAAGCGTTCATTCAACTATTTTCTTATATTACAAAGCTTATGGCGTTCCAGTACATCTTGTTTGCGAGGCTTTAAGTACTGGTCCAATCGATCAATTGCCACGTTATAATAGGAAAATCTTCAGTTCCATCAAGGGTCCGGTACACCTTCTGTAGTTGTGGGCCACCGAAGTGTAGCATTTTTGCCCTCATTAGTTGTTGGTCGGTGATTTGATACGAATCGAAATAGTATTGGAGTTAACCTTTCCAATCCTGCCATTATTTGGCTATCCGTTTGGTATCCGTTTAGCGCTAAACATCACAGCAGGTTCATTGACGACACGATTTCTCTGATGGTTCTTTCGAACTATTTTCCAGTGAACTTCTATTCCACACCTCGATGTATGCTTAAGTCAATGG
Source organism: Armigeres subalbatus (assembly GCF_024139115.2). Taxonomy (NCBI): domain Eukaryota; kingdom Metazoa; phylum Arthropoda; class Insecta; order Diptera; family Culicidae; genus Armigeres; species Armigeres subalbatus. The sequence continues at coordinate 351,306,217 of NC_085140.1, read as the reverse complement.
TCCTTTCATTAGCGACTCATAGACCCATCGGCTGTATTATATAACCAACTTATGAATGGTGTATGATATGATATCCAGGTTCATTGAGTTGATATGACTTCAATCATTATTCATACCAGCTACTACAGATCTTTCAGGTTCACCAAAACGTCCTGGAAACCGTAACGATTTAATTACTTGATCATCTCGGTGTACGCAGAACAAATGGGTAAGGGACAAAAGGTCGAAAGACAAAAGGTCGAAAGACAAAAGGTCGAAAGACAAAAGGTCGAAAGACAAAAGGTCGAAAAGACAAAAGGTCGAAAGACAAAAGGTCGAAAAGACAAAAGGTCACAGGGACCAAAAGGTCGAAAAGGACAAAAGGTCGAAAGGGACAAAAGGTCGAAAGGACAAAACGTCGAACGGGACAAAAGGTCGAAAGAAAAAATATCAATGAGATTAAAAATACGAAAGGGACAAAAGGTCTAAATAGACAAGAAACTGAAACGGAAAGAATCAATCTCGCAACAGAGTTGGTCTACACAGTTGGCAAAAAATCTGCTCTTTTATTTTTCACAATTTTTAACAATAAGTTAAAATTCATTCAGTGAGTACAACTAATAGATGGATATTTGAGTTTTCTAAATGTCACTTCGATTTGTCAAAATGGCGCACGCCACACATCAAATACACTGGCGTGTATTACACGCAGGTATATTTTTAATGCACGCGTCTGCATGGCTGAGGCGTGCACTATTTTGACAGATCAAAGTAACATTTAGGAAACCTAGACATCAATCTATTATTTGCACTCATTGAATGAATTTTATTTAATTGTTAAAAATGGTGAAAAATAAAAGAGCAATTTTTTTTGCAAACTGTATAGGACAACTCTGTCTTGTGCAATACAGGTTATATTTCAACAATCTTTTTTATCTCTAACAGAACTATCTAGATATTCATAATATTGTTTCTTAGTCATTATTCCTTCTTTGAAAATGGCCCATTCTTCAACTTTGATTAATGTGATGAGTGTGTAATTTCTGCTTCAAGTTAAATGCATTTCACAAATTCCTTTGGAATGTTCAAAACTTGTTATCAGCTTGTTCTTGATCGACCTTTTGACCTTTCGACCTTTATGTCCTTTTCGGCTTTTGTCCTTTTCGACCTTCTGGCCCTTTCGACGTTTTGTCCTTTCGACCTTTTGTCCTTAGATTCGATCAAATTGCAGGTTAACCTCATTTTCATTGTGCATCTTGACTCAAGATTATTTTGGAGCACCTTAGATATTGGATCAAATGTTCGTGGAAATTTGGATCATATGCGTATAACATTGGATTGGGTGAATATCAATGATGAGGATATTGCGAAAGTCTTGATTGATCTGGAAGATACTATGAACTAAACTCAAGAATATTCCGTATTTACGAAAATTGGGTTTGCATGATGCATATATACCTAATGAACAGGATTCGGGGTATACCGACGATGAGGATAAAGCCTTGATTAATCCGGTAGATACCATTAGCTGAACTCCAGAACGTTTGTGGATTGCCTTGGGCATCCCGTATTCAATGGAATTGGATAAGCATGATGCGTATATGCCTATTGAACCAGATTGGATGAATATCGACGATGAGGACATTGCAAAAGCCTTGATTGATTTGATAGATACCGTGAGCTGAACTCCAGAACGTTTTGGAGTACCTTGAGCATCCCGTATTCAAGGAAACTGAACCAGATTGGGTGAATACCGACGACGAGGACATTGAAAAGCCTTGATTGATCTGATAGATGCCGTGGGTTGAACTCCAGAACGTTTTGGAGCACCATAAGCATCTCGTATTCAAGAAAATTGGGTTTGCATGATGTGTATATGCTCATTGATTAAGATTGGGTGAAAAGCCATGAATGATCTGATAGATACCGTAGGTTGAACTCCAGAACATTTTGAAGTTTCTTAAGCATCTCTTATTCCTGAAAATTAACCACAGACTTAATGTGCAAGGATAGTTCAACTATAGTATTCAGAAGTATTCAGAAGTATCGAAAAATTGGATTTTGGATTCAAACATGCCAGATTTATTTGCATGCTCTCAAGGTTTCCCAAGGTTTCGGATATCTGGGTCTTCAGGGTATAGTCAAACTTGACCCCCGATATTTTTCCTGCAAAGTCAATATCCTGGTGAACAATTTTGCTGAAAAAAGTGGGGGCCTATCTCTCTTCTGTGATTTTACACAGCCACGCTAAAACGCTGGGCATATATGACATATATCCATCCTGAAAGTGTTGATACACCTTCATTAGTTTTTATCTACCTTATAAAATCCGACAAACTTAAGAAGTCTAAAATTTTTTTGTTGCCGAAATGAAAGTAACTCGTATCAATCAGTGTCAAAAATTATTCATAATGGTCCACAGCCGTAGACATTCCCCTACGTATAGGCGCACAAAACAGTGTCTTGAGACAATAAATATCTGTGGAGCTCATTGTGGGAATAGGCAAGCGGGAGTCTGTCGGAAAACTACACGTAAAAAAAATTATGTTATTTATTATTAATATTTCTAATACTTTTTTGCCGAAGCAGGCGCTTAATCATATGTATAAGAAAAAACTTATACATCGCATTAGTCACATACATTCCGAAACTTATACTTTTCATTAACTTATTAATGTTATTAGCTTTTTGATATGGGAGGCATAATGAAGAGTATAAGTATTTTCGAATGGTTTTTTGCCATAACATATAAGGTTATTTTTTTACGTGTATCACTCCTGTCTGCAGTGGTTCACCACGTGTATTATACTGATGATGGCAAAATATCACGATTGCTTTGATTAATATTTTGGTGGCTCTCCGTTGTCGTTCATATGAAGCCTACTTCGATACATTCAAATCAATTGGATATTTCCTTTCCATACTTAAAACACAGTGCCATTTCACTGCCACACAATATCTAGCAGCATATCGTCGAATGAAGCCTAGTACAGTGTAAGCTTTAGAAATCACAATGCTTATATTAAATTCCAACTTTGAGTCGATAGTAACACCTAGCTCACAAATTGAATTGATGCAATCCAGGTTGGTCACGTGATCCCGTTTTCATACTGATGAATAATAATGATGTTGAAATGGGAAAAATATCACTTTGCATTTCTTGGTATTTACTCGTATGCCGTCTTCGTCACACCAAAACAGCAAACGGTTTAAATAATCTTGCATCACAACACAACCAGTCAAAGAGTCAATTACACGATTTTTTTTATAGATAATCGACAAAAGACCATTTAAATGACAAAAGCGATCTGGCAAGGTCATTCCCACAGATGATGAAGAGAAGGGGACCAAGCCACCAAGGGGATCCTTTTGCTGCATCTACACCCAATTTTGATTGTCTATGTCTTAGACTCTAGAATATATGAAGGTTTATTATAATATTTAAATTTCTATTATCTAGATAAGATGTTTTAGTTACAATGTTCACAAAATAAACTCCAGGTAATATATACTCGAGCTAATGCAGTGCACCTATTTATATTTCATTTGGTACATATCCGGGCGAAACCCCACTGTGCTATGACCAATCCTAGCTGAAATCAAGGACGAAATCTCTTCCAAGAACCGGAACAGTTGCAAACCGACCCACATCGAACCAAACCGAACCCATCAGAAACCCAAAGCTGTGTAAATGTATAATTGATTAGCTCAGTGAAGCGAGTAACTACTTCGTTAATGTATGTTATTCGACTGTCAGAGACAGTCCGATCCTGTGTGGTTTCTACCTCGATAGATCATACAAGCCTTGCTGGTAACGTGGTGTAGATGAAAACTGAAATCCTTTCTAATAAAAGATAGGATAGGATGGTGTTTTCGGAATAAGCGAAGGCAGATGCATGAAAAAGAAGCTTTTTAAGTTGTCCTCTAATGAAAATATTTCCCATCAATACATTAACCGTAGGTCCCAGCTCAGTCTATTGGCATCGGAGAATGTCGCTTGTGAGAGAATATGATGATGGAAAATAAAGGCAAATGATATACAAATCCTTATCAAATCGAAGCTCACCAAGAAGTATAATTTGTCAGCTTCGTCAGCGTGTTGCGGAGTAGATTTTTTAACTCTCTACAAGAAAACCATTTACAATTTTGACAAATACTTTATTGGGTATGTAGTAATAATAATAAATAGTAATAATAGTACAATAGTAATAATACAATGTAGTAATAATAATACAACAACTAGCATCAATCTTTTTGACCTTTGGTACATATCGATGATACAACCATAATTTTATCCAGGAAACGATTTTTATTCCTTGTGTTCCTCTATCTTTCACAGAGATTCGACCATGTGATTTTATCACACCTCGTATTACATTATTTTTTAGTGCATAGGTACCTATATAAAAAAACTATCCAGTGTTGGAGTAATGACGAATCATGTTTTATTATATTGTGAAAGGTGTCTCGGAATTAGGCACTGCATGGGCTTAAAAGAACAAAACTACAAATCGAAAGAATTCTAGTTGAGACATGTAATGTCACTAAGTAGAGAACGTATTCTTTTGTTCCGGAATACCGTTTCGATGGATACTACCCTCGAGGATTTCAGGATCACAAATTGCACTAAAATGTTACACCACACACAAACACACGAGTTCACAAACACTCGATGGTTGTACTTTGGCAAAGCTCCCGAGAAGTCAGTCAGTCAACCGGCGGCGGCAGTGGCGGCAGAGCACTTGAGATTTACCTGCATCCGACTCTAAAGTGAGCGCATCCGGAAGAAGAATGGCATCCAGTCCGAAGCCTTCTCTCTCCCAAGTTGATTGTTCCCGGGCGGATGAATTCCGTTCCGAGGTAATGGCTCCAATGTTTTCCAAACAAATTTTACAAAGTGGGGGTGTGCTTGTGTATCTTTCTCTTTCTGCCAGTTTCCTATTTTGCAAACTAAATGCAAACACAAACACACTCCGCTTAGACTGATGTTAGTAACCTACAAGGAACATCAACTGCAGTGCTTCCAGGTGGACGGATGGCTTTAGATTCTAGTCTGGAAGTTTTCTTCCTAAATTGTCGGATACCAACGATCGACCAACGACGCTTACTGATAAGTGGCCTTGGGGAGTCAGTGGCGGTGGGAGGAATCAATCTTTGTAGTGTTGCAAGCATGTTGCATTCCGCATCATCATCATCGTTTTTGTTCCAGTTCAACCGGAGAGATGTGTTTTATTGCTTTTGTTTGTTCCGGTAAAACGAAGTTGGCCAGCTTGCAGGTGAGATGTGATGATTGTTCAGAAAAACAGTGCTTGCCCGGTACCTACATTTATCTGCGATGGTTTTTATACGATTCCACCTTTACTGGAGAGTTTGTTCATAGCAAATATTGATGAATGATTCCTGTTTGCTTGAGTGGATCTGGTGAAGATGAAGTTTCTTCCACCTATAAAAAAACATTGCGGTGTTAATGCACATAATTATGGAAGCATAGGGAAATTAGCATTAGCATTGTTACAGTGGTAAAATAGGAATTGTGTATGCGTATGTGATACTGTTCTGGAAACGGAGTGTAGTAGAGTCAAGCGAGGCAAGTTTGCGCTCCTAACTGCTGTCTTAAACTAAAATTTTGAAGATATGTTTGACTTAGTAATCAGTATGTAGACTATTGTCCACGAAACTTCTTACTACATTTCTGATATATTTCATTTAAATTTGAGAAGAAGAGAGTCTTGTGGAGAAAATCAAATGCGCATACTTGCCCCGTGTCTGGGGCAAGTGTGCACATTGTGCAGACAAGAGTGCACACGACGTAGGTTAGCTGATTTTCCTTAATTAATATAACAATTTTCGTTCCGTTTTCACTAATGTTAATGGGCTCTAAAATGATGATATCCAGTGATTGTCGGCGGAAGGAGTATCGGCTGAATACCACCAGAAGATCAACGAACGGATAAGTGCAACATTATCAATTTCATCAACGATCTATGGGAGTAGAAGGGAGGTGTGGAGAGCACAACAACACGAGAAGTGATGTGCAATGCACGGAGGTCTGGGTCGCTTGGACGGGTTGGTTCGATGTGGAGTGTCAGAGATTTACAAACGAGCATAACGTTGTAAGAGATCGGTACAAGGACGTCAGAACATTGTTGGAGATCGGTACGAGAAAGCAAGATCAGCCGAAACACAAACCTACCGCAGGAAGAAAAAACAATATGAAGGACAAGTGATTAGTGAGTCGCAGGTAGATTTACCAGATGGTATCCTTTAGAAGGACATGTCCTCCTTTTTCATACAATGTTCTACCGTCCTCCTTCCAGCCGAAAATGTCCTTCTTTCGTCAAAATAAACTTTCATACCAAAATTATTTATTATATTGAAGGAAAAAAAATTACGTCATAAAAAATAATAAAATTAAAAAAAAATAAAACTTTATGTTTTAAGTGATGATAAAACTATTCCGCAATAGCGAGAGACTTAAAAATGTTAAATGAGGATAAAGATATGCTTTATTCCAAAAAAAAATCCGTTTCTGGTGTTCGGCCGAAAAATGATTTTGTTAAGGTACACTGGGGGAAGTGGAAAAGGAAAAATCGATAGTGCATGTTTGAATTAGTGTAAAACCAGTTTAAATGTTAAATATCTTGGCTGTGCATATGCACAGCATATGTTTCGAAATGGACAAATTGATATGAAATTTGCGAAAAAGAATCCACGTGTCTTGGAGGGACTCGAACCCTCAACCTCCTACTCTCTAGATAGGCGTGATAACCCCTACACAACAAGACCACTTAAAGGTCACGTTTGCGGAAAAGCCATCAGAATCCGAGTACCAACCTCCACCGCGGTTAGCTCTCTTTTTTGCAAATTGAATATCTTTCGGATGCTTGATTTGTCCAATCTCCACATGTGCTTTACTATTGTATACCCACAGCCAAGCGAGTGCACATTGTTTATTAAACGAGAGGATCGCACTCCATGCCCCCCAGTAACTGTCTGGGCGGGATACCGATGCGAATTCAATCGCACTCTGCTGTGCCAAAGGCTTGCTTGGCTAAAGCATTTGATGAGTTTGATTGCCTTAACGTAAGCGGTCGCGTGTACTCAGACGACTAATGACGGTGAAAGACCGACACCGGGGGCCGAAAGACCGGGGGGCATGGAGTGCGATCCTCTCGTTTAATAAACAATGTGCACTCGCTTGGCTGTGGGTACATATGTACTTCTTCTTCGACGTGTTGATGACTAGTCCAATCCGCTTAGCTTCGATTTTCAGTCTGATGTAGGCTTCCTCCATCCTCTCAAAGTGACGTGCCATGATATCAATGTCGTCGGCGAAACCAAATAACTGGACGGACTTCGTGAAAATCGTACCACTCGTGTCAATCCCTGCCCTTCGTATTACTCCCTCCAAAGCGATGTTGAATAGCAGACACGAAAGACCATCATCTTGCCGTAACCCTCTACGCGTTTCTAAGGGACTCGAGAATGCCCTTGAAACTCGAGCTACGCACATCACCCGATACATCGTCGCCTTGATCAACCGTATCAGTTTATCCGGAAATCCGTTTTCGTGCATTAGCTGCCATAGCTGGTCCCGATCGATTGTATCATATGTGGCTTTGAAGTCAATAAATAGATGATCTGTCGGCACGTTGTATTCGCGGCATTTCTGCAATACCTGACGTACGGCGAACACCTGGTTTGTGGTAGAGCGTTCACTCATAAATCCCGCCTGGTACTGTCCCACGAACTCTATTGCAATTGGTGTTAGTCGGTGGCATAAAATTTGGGAGAGTACTTATAGGCGACGTTCAGCAATGTGATTGCGCGGTAGTTGCTACAATCCAGCTTATCGCCCTTTTTGTAGATGGGACACACGACACCTTCCATCCACTCCTGCGGCAGAACCTCATCCTCCCAAATCTTGGTAATCACCCAGTGCAGCGCTCTAGCCAGTGCCTCACCACCGTGTTTAAACAGCTCTCCTGGTAGTTGGTCAACTCGAGGGGCTTTGTCAGCCGGCCGATCTCCTCCTGGATTTCCTGGAGATTCGGAGCCGGAAGTCGCATGTCCTGCGCGCGTGCTCCTAGATTCATTACCATACCTCCACAGTTGTCTGCCATATCGCCATTCAGGTATTCTTCGTAGTGCTGCCGCCACCTTTGCATCACCTCACGCTCGTTTGTAAGAAGGTTCCTGTTTATGTCCTTACACATATCGGGCTGTGGCACGTGGCCCTTACGTGAACGGTTCAACTTCTCATAGAACTTTCGTGCGTTATTAGCGCGGTACAGTTCCTCCGTCTCTTCACGGTCTCGATCTTCCTGCTGGCGCTTTTTCCTCCGGAAAATCGAGTTTTGTCTGTTCCGCGCCCGTTTGTATCGTGCCTCGTTGGCTCTCGTGCGGTGTTGCAGCAATCTCGCCCATGCTGCATTCTTCTCCTCAACTAACTGCTCACATTCGCCGTCATACCAGTCGTTCCTCTGATCCGGAGCCACCGTGCCTAGTGCAGCGGTTGCGGTGCTTCCAATGGCGGATCGAATATCTCTCCAGCCCAGGGCTGACAATCGTCATCGTCATAGCACGAAATGCCACAGTAGCGACGAGTTGCATTGTCTTCATTGCTACTCTACACATCGTCAATGACGCGCACGACGTTAGCTTTCGTCATGTAACCAAATCGTCCTGACGACATCGAAGAACGAAGACTTCATACCGTTATTCTTCAAGCGGCAGCTGCCATGCGAGGATTTTTACTAATTCTTTGTAATAATGAATTTGAAGCAAAGTATGAAAGCGTTATGAATGTTATCGATACATTTATGTTATCAAATTTCCTACTATTTGTTAATTTGAGACGCTATTATGTTTTTAACCAGTCCGTCTATAATGACGTGAAATCAATTGTGTGAAGAAGTGACGACGAAAATCGTCATAACTTTTGGCTGCGCGACTTTCGTCGTGGTACGCATGCGGCGCGAAGAAAACGAATAGGTGTTGCGTCGTGCAATGTTATGACGAAGACTAATTTTTTTTCGCTTTCTTCATACGACGAGAATGACTATTGTCAGCCCTGCTCCAGCCATCTTCAAGAGCAGTGATGGGAAATGTCAAAACAATGTCATGTCATTGCTATTTCTATTTTTCTAATAACTTTTTCCAAAAGTCATTTACAGTTTGGATTTTTTGATTGACATGAAGTACTTAAAGGGTCCTAGAACTTTGTCGAACAGATCATTGTTTTAAATACAAAGTGGGAGCCATGAGAGCGAGATTTAAAAAATGTCACGGAATGTCATGACATTAATGTCATATGACACTAATTCGGCTCTCACGTCGCCAATATCATGTTTAGAGAAATTACCTGTTAGAAAAAGTTTTCGGGTCCTTTGAGGGCTACATGTTAACATGGAAAACATAATTGTAAATGACTTGTGAAAAAAGTTATTAGCAAATTAGTCTCATGACATCGAAATGACATTTCCCGTCACTGTTCAAGAGATGCTGCGCCTAGCTGCTCTTCCGCTGGGAGTGCCACTTCCAGCTGCTGTGCGTAGTCTTGGGCTAGTCTAACGTCTTGTAGCCGCCCAATGTTTAGCCGCGGCGGACGACTCCGACGCGTGTTGATCACCGTCAAGAGTTTTGAGCGCAGACATACTGCAACGAGGTAGTGGTCGGATTCAATATTCGCACTGCGGTAAGTGCGTACGTTCGTAATGTCGGAGAAGAATTTACCGTTGATTAGAACGTGGTCATTTGGTTTTCCGTTACTTGATTAGGTGATTTCCATGTGGCCTTGTGGATATTCTTGCGGTGGAAGAAAGTGCTTCGGACTACCATTCCGCGGGAGGCTGCAAAGTTTATGCATCGTTGGCCGTTGTCGTTCGATACGGTATGCAGACTATCCGGTCCGATGACCGGTCTATTCATTTCCTCCCTTCCTACCTGAGCGTTCATGTCACCGATGACAATTTTGACGTCTCGCAGTGGGCATCCATCGTATGTCTGCTCCAGCTGCGCATAGAACGCTTCTTTCTCGTCGTCGGATCTCCCTTCGTGTGGGCAGTGCACGTTAATGACGCTGTAGTTGAAGAAACGGCCTTTTATCCTCAGCTTGCACATCCTTGCGTTGATTGGCTGCCACATAATCACGCGTTGGCGCATCTTTCCCAGCACTATGAAGCCGGTTCCCAGCTCGTTGGTGGTGCCACAGCTTTGGTAGAAGGTAGCCGCTCGATGCCCGCTTTTCCACACTTTCTGTCCTGTCCAGCAGATTTCCTGCAGCGCTACGACATCGAAGTTGCGGGGATGTAATTCATCGTAGATTATCCTGTCGCAACCTGCGAAGCCTAGCGACTTGCAGTTCCATGTTCCAAGCTTCCAATCGTGATCCTTTATTCGTCGCCTAGGTCGTTGCCGATTGTATCGAGTCGTATTATCTTCTATGTCGTTCGTAATAGTTGTTTTTAGAGGCGGCTTATAGGGCCTGCGCAAACCTCCTGTCTCGTCGGAAGGCCGTCGTGTCAGGGCTGTTTAACGTCCCACCTAACACCAGGACTTGGGCTTGTGCGCTTTGAGCGGCACACGGTCGCTTTAGCGGAGCCTACTTGCGGATTCATGCAGCTTTTTATAGAGGTTTAACAGGGCCCACTGTCAAACCCAACCACATCCTAGACAGGCGCCACAACTCGCAGATGGCCTGGGGAGAGATCGTCAAGCCCTTGGACATAGTCCCTGCTGCCCCAAGTAGAACTGATACAAGTAGAACGGTTATATACCCTAGTACATATTGTACCATGGCTTTCCACGTTGTACCAGCATGGTACAAGGTGACACACTAGTGATACAACTTGTAACATGGTACGAATACCACCAGTGTGTCATTAATATTAGTATCTATTTTCATTGCGCTTGACCTATGCGGTGATTGATTCGAAATCAACGCTCGTCAGCAATGGAATAATCCATCTAGCGGGTATTGATGGCTTTCTGTATTATGTATTATAAAATGTAGTAAAAATGCACGAAGCCAAAATAGAACTTTTTGGGAACATGCAAGTGTTCTGATTGTTTATGCGACTTTTAATTTTTAAAACTGCACTTTTGAACGAAAAGAAAGTTGGACAAGTTCAACTTTTGGCAAGTCAAATAAATTCAACTGAGTAACTCAATTCACATGCCCTGTCAAAACGTAGCATACACGGAAGAAAAAAAATCCCAACGTTGAGTTTTTTTTAACTTACTTTTCAGTTATTTTTTCTCTTTTCTTTCATCCACTCTTTCTTCTGTTGTCAAAAACAAAAAAGGCGAAACAATCCAACGACGCCAGTTCAATACGGGAAGCCAACTTTGAGTTTATTGCCTGAATTTACTCAATAAATTAAACTTCCAGTTGGGTAAATAAATTTTCCGTTGGGTAGTTTTTCAACATGGGAGTAAAGGCAAACTACTTCGACCCCATTTACTCAATTTTGGCTTCCCGTACGGATGTTCGAGGTTGGGTGAATTAAACTCACTATTGGGTAGTTTATTTCTTCCGTGTAAGTTTTTCCAAACTATGTCTAGGCTTTCTTTTTAAAAGAGCCAAACTTTTTTTTTACTTATGTTTTCAAATGGATATAATTGAAAAACGACGCATCCTACAAAAAAGTGTTGTATCGTAAAATCAAATCAAACTTTCTAATAAAAATAATCGAAAAAATCTAAATTAAGCTCTACACTGGAAAAAATCAGATTCAAAAATTAAAAGTCAATTTGCAAAAAACGCCCTTTTCGATTTGAACGAAATTTTGTCTCAAGATAGGTGGTTATGTTCTCTACCAACCGTCCATCGCAAGCTGGGCACTTTGAAGGAAAAAAAGTTTTTTTAACAAAACTTTTTCTTGTCGGAATTTCAGTGTATTTTTATCCGAAACTAAACCGATGAATGCCATGCTCATCTCAGAACCCCAAACATCTAATTTTTTATGATATTCAAATCAAAAGGGGCGTTTTTTCTCAAATCAACTTTTAATTTTTAAAACTGATTTTTTTCAGTGTATGGCTTAGTTTGGTTTGTTTCAGATATTTTTATTAGAAAGTTTGACTGATTTTGCGATAGTACCGAATCATTTGAACGCCTTTTGATAGTATCATCCGAGTTATTATTCACTCGAGCAATTAATATTGCTTTTATTTAGTGCTTAGTGGGAAATATATGTGAAAAAGTGCAGTGAAAACTAGTGAATTAAGCTGATTTTGGTGACGATGCTGCGTGCCTTCTCCAGCAGTAAACCAACTGGATTTTCCTTCGTCGAACGGTAAAGGTAGGAAACTATGCAAATAAACTCAGTCGCAAAGTTTAATTGAACTGAAGTTGAATTGAACTTCAAGTAAGAAACACCGGAATGTAATTTAAATGTTCTCAGATCGTAGTGTACACTTTTTTCTATCTCACCAGATGATAAGTTCATTATTTTAGTTCACGATCAAGCGAGTATTTAGTGATTTATAATTTGATATGACGGATATGAGCGCCATGACGAATTAGCGCATAACCCTATCTAATTTTATTTAAATCTGAAAGTGCATTTTTGTAGGTTTAGTCCATGTATTATATTCGTTGATTTCTTTACTTGAGATGGCTTCGAATCTAAGGGGAATGTCCATGTATTAGAAATAGAAGCTTATGCAAAACTTATAGTTTTTTATACGTACGCCCTTCGACGCATCGTGATCCAAATAAAACATTCGAAGAGCCGGTATCCGGTCAGTTTATAAAGAGTTCATAAAGTTTTTCACTTAGTGATCACGGACTATTAGGATAACCGGGGAGCAAGTGATTTATGTTGAAGTTAATTTGTTGTATGACCTTCCTTTTACTTTAGGGGGTTTGATTTTCAAGATTTTTCCGCAAAAGTTCAAGAAGGAAGGTATTTCTCAGGGCGAATGGAAGCGATTGGTTCAGTATCGAGTCCTGTGAAGAGGATACTCCATCCTGTGTATCAAGCAGCTGTAGCCCATCAAGTTCCAAGTATTTAAGAAATCAACGGATAACTGAGTAATTCTAAAATAATTTAAAGACAAGTCTCCCGGAATCCAAATTTAAATCTACTCACGTTTTCACAGGTTGGGGTTGTACACTGGGATTTATTCTAATTTAGAAATTTTAGGATGGCTTAAATAAATGAATATTATTTTTAAATTCGTACTTCTAATTGTCAAAAAGATGGTATGTGAGCACAGATTTTTTGAATTATGTGATGTCAATTATAGTTGTTGGACCAACCATCTGATCTGTATCGAAAAAATCAAAAGATTCAGTGCTAATTTGTTCAGAAACAGTATTCATGTCTTATTCTTCGAACCACTTGGGCCGATTTACCAGTAGTTCCTGCAATTCTTATATCAAGAAATCTAACGTTCCGAGATTGGTTGAGAAAGTTTTTTTTTCACAAAATTTAAGGATCAACATTTATTTATTTTGACTATTATTTGCATATTCTTGCGCTGAGTTATATAATTTGTTCCTATATGTGTGCTATATATGTAAGCGATGTTTGTCAATATACTCGCGTTCCAAATAGAAAGTTTACGTTGAAGTTTTTTATGTAATAAGTTTTAAATCATCTTTTGAAATTTTTTTTTTCTGATTTTGATTCTGTGATTTTGCTTTCGTAAATACACTTAACCAGAAGTCAATTCTTTGATGTCCCGATACGCATCTGGCCAAATTTGAGCGCCATAACTGTTGGACTTGATATCAAAATGCCATCCAATGATGTGTATTTGGCTCTCAATTTTGAATCAGTAAAGCAATCGAATTTTTTCCCGAACGTAAAATAATCGGAACGTATAGGTATATACCTCGGTGGTTGGCTTTTAGACGCGTTCAAAAGTCAACAAAAACAATCATTTGGCAACAGAATGCTGACGTGCCAGGCTTTCAGCTCGAATTTCAATACATTTTATGGCTCTTGTCGTACACCAAGGAGGACCGAATAGCTGAATGCTCGCTCTAAAAACGATGGAACATATTGTGCAACGATTTTCTGCGGATAGTGAGCCCAATCGATTAAGACGGTCAATGGTTAAAAAGTATATTGAAAAATGTATGCGAAACAAATTAATTTCCAGCCTGAATCCTTTCATTGTAAAATTCTCGGTGAGTCTTGTGTAGTAATCCCGTCTCCTGTTAAGTGAAGCGTGGTGACGAAGACGGTGATCCATTCGTTCCTTTTTTTAACCTGCTAGGTGCATCAATCCAACCAGCGGAATCTGGGGTGACATTGCGCATCTCGAATCGAATCACTCGATTCGTACGTTTTTGCATTCGTTTCGAAAAAAATGCGGCATTATGTATTTCGTTCGACTTCATTCAGTTGCAGTACAAGATTTCGAATGGTGCTGTACTAGCTCAATCGAGTATATTCTGTCAAACGAAATGTAAACAGAGAGAATAAGACATAGCTGTCTCCGTGTTTATTATGCCGCCCGCTGGAGAGACATTTCATCTGCGTGAAGCATGTTGCCTGTTGGAAAGGCATCCTTCAGGGCATGAATTGGCAGTTAATTTATAAACAAGCAAATCGTGCTCAATGACTATAAAATCTATATTTTTTATTGAGCAGTTGAAACCGATTAAAACATTATGCCAATACGACATGTTTTATAAATTGAGATATAGTTACGACACAAATTATAAGTTTTATTATTAATTGCATATTATTCGGCAACTCGGCAGTACGTAAACCATTTTTTTGTTAAATGTCTGGGCTGCATATGCACAGCACATGTTTCTAAATGGACACATTGATATGAAATTTGCGAAAAAGAATCCACGTGTCTTATAGGGACTCGAACCCTCAACCTCCTACTTTCTAGATAGGCGTGATAAACCCTACACAACAAGACCACTTGAAGGTCACGTTTGCGGAAAAGCCATCAGAATTCGAGTACTATCTTCAACCACAATTAGTTTTTTTTTTGCAAATTGAATATCTTTCGGATGCTTGATTTGTCCAATCTTCACATGTGCTTTACTGTTGTATATCCACAGTCAAGCGAGTGCACATTGTTTTTTAATCGAGAGGATCACACTCTATGCCCCCAACAACGAGTTGGGCGGATTTGTGCCAAAGGCTTGCTTGGCTAAAACATTTGATTAGTTTGATTGCTCTAATTGTAATCAAGTGTCGGTCTTCCACCGTCATTAGTCGTCTGAGTACCCGCGACCGCATGCGTAGAGCAATCAAACTCATCAAATGCTTTAGCATTTATTATATTTATTCGAGTTTATGGCACAGATCCAATTTTGAGCTAAATAATTTAAAGCTAAAAAAGGATTCAATAATGCATTACTTTGATGTTTCCATGTGTTTTTGTTAAATGCACTTGGGTCATCTCTTGCGCGTTTTTTTATTTAACTCAACTATTTTTACGTAGATTTTGGATTATATACGTGTTTCGTCCAGGGGGACGACCCTACGTTGTGTGATTTTTGATGTGGTTCTCCGGACGACGAATAAAGTTACAACTGGTTCAGACTGGATTTATCTTGTTGAATGAATCTGATATATCTCCACTGGCCAGTGGAGATATATCAGATTCCACACTGATATTCTTCCCTCCCCCTTCATACGGGAGCTTGGCAGAAGGAAGGTCGTGCGATATGTGCCATCACAAATATTGCCCTCCGCTCGCTTTCAAATCGACTTCTATAAAAACATTCTTCATGCCTGCCGTATCCTAACGGAACTATCAATTCTATACTTTCGCCTCTAATGCTATCATGAACATGTACGTCCAAGTTTGGAAGATGATATTAGCATTTCCATATCATTGTAAATCGTTTAACTTCACGTAGAAGTAACACACACGAAATCATTAATTTAGTGGACTATTATTGATTTATTGCCTCCGAGAGGCAGCGTGCCAGCTCGGAGGATACTTTGGAGACACTGTACATTAGATGGATTGGGGAGTCGCCTTTTATAGGCGACTCTTAGTACGGAAAGACAATTATAACATATTATATAATTACTAGGGACGTGTGCACAAACATTCAAATTTAAAATCTAATTGGACTTACAGCGCGCCAACTGCTTTGCATATAACGCTAGCAGTTGGCGCGAGAACAGAAAACAAAAGTGACACAATATAAAAGACGCACACACGCTACACTGGCTTCAACAGCAGCTACGACGGTGAGCGTAGTTCGTGATCGAACAATACGTTTTTACGCAGATTTTCACCATAGATTTTTCACGCGGTTTATCGAAATCGTCAAGAAATGCGTGAAAACTGCAAAAAAAAACGATTTAAGTTGAAGTCGTTTTTACGAGGATTTCGGGATAATTAGAGATTGCATATTGTCTGGAAATTATAAAAGTAGGTATACTAATGACATTCTTTTCTTCAAGATACAATAATGAAACATTCATACTCTTCCCGTAGAGTAATAAAAACAAATTTAATGAAAAACTTTTAGCAAGAAATGACTCTCGAACAAAATTCGAAAGCTATAAAGGTGACGAGTGATTTTCATTCGACTTGAGTCGTTTTTCAGTGTGCTATCGAGTCTCCATAATGCCAAAACATCTCGTTATTCTTGTACCTCCTCGAGAATACTCGAACGATGAGTCGTTTTCGAGATCGAATCGAAAGCCGTAATGTCAAACATGTTCGACTCGACAGAATTACGTTCGAATCGAGATGCACAATGCCACCCCTGAATTTCCAACTGATCGAAAAACACACATACTCTCGTGAACCTTTTCATTTTATTCATGGTCGCACCATCGCATCGCGACGAGTGCGCACCAAACACTACCGCACAAACAGCTGGAAAAATCAACTCCCAGCTCGAGTTGGCGCCGAAGCTGGCAGCACGTGGGTGTACGGCTTTGCACTTTGGGAAAGGCTTTTCCATCAATCTAATGCAAAAGCTATTAGCGGTAGATTGGCGAAACCCTGAGTGCTTCCCCGCGGCATACCTGGGCGGCATATCGGTAACATGCATGGAATAAAAGTGCCGAGACTCCCTCTTACATCAGCGCAATTTTGTTTGGGTGCTCGCGGTGCATTTTGGATGTATCTTTACGAGTAGGTTGCTATTTGTAAGGGAATGCGATATCGAATCTAACCGTTTAGACTTCTATAGATAATATCACGAACCAAAGAATTCTCGCTTAACTTTTCAAAAGGACCTATGTAACATTTTTTTCATGAATTAATTTGAATACTGCAATCAATAGCTTTCATGTTGTTCTGTTGATTGCGCTATTTAAATTAATTCATGAACAAAATGTTACTTAGGTCCTTTTGAAAAGTTAAGCGAGAATTATTGTGAATATTTTTTACTAATTTTATTTGCTAAGTAGCAGACGAACTTCGTTTCGCCTAAAATTGATTTATTCTCTGATTAGATCTCGAGTTATGCAGAAATTTCTGTTTCATTTGCATGGGAGCCCCCCTATTCCAGAAAAAGGAGGGGTTTCGAACCATCTTAAGAACCTTCCCCGGCCCCAAAAACCTCTGCATACAAATTTTCACGCTGATCGGTTCAGTAGTTTCCGAGTCTATGAGGTTCAGACAGACAGAAATTCATTTTTATGTGTATAAAAGAAGATTATCTAATACATGTATTCATTTCCTAGACTAGGTCTTCGTGTTTGATTAACACTATTCTTTTTTTTTACCAGTTCATTCATTTGGTAGGCTCAGTCGTGTGTAACACTTTGCGGAGCCGCAATTCTCAAGTATGATATTTTTACATGGTTTAACACTATTCTTATTCGATATGATACATTTATCATCATTATTAAGTATTATATTTAAATTGCCTCTGGCAATTTGAAAGAATTGCAAACTTTTTTATTTAAAATAAACTTTAAGAACCATTCTCTAAATGTTATTTTGAATTCTCTAAAGTAGCTTCGTTGGTATTGTATATCGATAACTGATGAGTAGTTGAATGCCCATGGAGAAAACCAAGTTACTCATAAGCAAAAATTTAGTTCTCAATGATATTTAAAATAATCTTTTCAAACAGTTTGGCTATTCAAGACAGCAAACTCACTGGACGATAACTAGAAGCCTCAGCTGGAGTGCTGTCTGGCTTTAAAATTGGAACAGCTTATGCGTTTTGTCATTTACACCCAGGTTTTTTTTTACGCGGTTGGAATTCATTAGTTTCTGGGTTAACCTGAACTTTTACAGCTTTTTAAATACACCTTGATTTTTCTTTGATTTTTTGTGAATTTTTTCGTGGGGTTAACTCATTGTTTCATTGACGCTGAAGGTCTTAAACGACGAAAACCAAACCGTGTAAAAAAAACTGGGTGTATCTGCACAGTATGCTGTATGTATTTACAAATTTGTCTGGAATTCCTATTAATATGGGACAAATATGCGATGGGAATAAGAATAAATTAACCAATTTACTCCCAGGACGTTTTTAATAAAAATATGAAAAATACCACCGTCACACGGGTCTTCTATATTTTTAATTTTGTTTAGCAGCTAATGGAACTCATTTCACACAAATTACAGTCAAAATCTCTACATCTCGATGTTCTACATCTTGACATCGCTCCCTATGCCGATGGTTTCCTCAGTACCTTCAATCTACATACTGCCGTAATCTGGCAAAGTGACGTATACGCCATTTTCCAAAAATGGTGTTAACGAGTAGTACTCATCGTACTCTTTAACAGAAAAATGGAAAACATGTATGTTGTAAAATGGCGCATACGTCACTTTTTCAGATTACGGCAGCATACATTTGTGCTTTCTACATCTCGATAACCTCCCTATCTCAATATCTCTCTATCTCTATGTATTCTGATCAGATTTTGTTCGGGATTCACTCTCCTTTTGTCGATATGTACAAATTTTCAGGCTACTAGACCATTTTTGGATAATAAAAAACACATCAACAACAGGAAACGACATTTGTTTTGTTGTCGTTTTTCTTAGCAACGAGCTTTTTTGGATCTAGTACCCATTCTAATTTTCTTTCCATTCGTCGATCTCTCCCTATCTCGATGGTCCCTCCAATATCGAGATGTGGAGAGGTGACTGTAGTTCCAAACGAAGGGTCATTATTGTGAACAAGATTTTCATGATTACACTTTTCTTTAAAAACATCGTACTGCATGGTTAGGAAGTTCGGCCTTAAATAATCACGATGTTATTGCTGTTATCCAAAGCAAACTTCTCCGCTGTTACTTTTTCTCGAAAGAAACAGCCGATTATGTTCAACTATAATTTGCAAGGAAAGAAAATCGAGCGTGTGCATCACGTGAAGAATCTCCGGTTAATCTTGGATTCACAACTGACTTACCTACAAGCAACGCATCGCATACGTCGTTGATGAGGCTTCAAGAGTGCTTGCAGTTGTGTTTCGAATCGCGAAAACATTCACCGATGCATATTGCTTCAAATCGCAATATTGATCTTTAGTGCATCCCATTCAGCTAGTTGGAGCCCACACTACAACAACGGTGAAGACCTATTGGAACCCGTTCAGTGTCGCTTTCTTTGGTTCGCACTTCGGAGGCTTTCCTTGAGTGACTCTTTTCGGTTATCAAGCAACGAGAGCCGCTGTCGTCTGATCACCTTGACAATTTGAGAGTTAGAGCATTGGTCATTAATTATTTTGCCAAAAAAACTCGTTTACCCGAATAGACATTTGGCAGGAAATGCCGTTTGACCGAAATGGTTGTTGTGTAGAAAATGATCTATGGCCACAATGGTCAAATTATCTATTCAGACAACGACTTTTTCGGACAAATGACCAGTTAGGCCAAACGTCATTTTCGGCTGTTTGACGATTTCGTCCAAATGTTATTTTCGGTCAAACCATTTTCGACCTAACATCCGTTCGGACAACCGTTAAATTCGATTCATTGGAATTTGGCTAAATGACTTTCGGCTTAATTTGTTTTTCATTCAAGTGGCATTCGAACAAATGGCTTTCACCGAATGACTTTCAGCCTAATGACGAGTAGGGCCATTTTGCCGAAAACCACTAAGCCGGAATTCATTTGGCCGAACAATCTATTAGACCAAAACCCAACTGACTGAACATTTCATTTTGCCGAAATGGCCATACGGCTGAACTGGCGATTCGGCCAAAAAAGTCGTTTGGCCAAAAAGGTCATTTGACCGAAAATGTCATTTGATCAAATGGACGGAAACGCTCAGTAATCGACATTTGGCAAAATTACATTTTGGGCCAAACGGCATTTTAGGCCTTATGACCTATTCGATCAAACGACCTGTTAAGGAAAAGTGGTTTTTTACCCAAGTTCGGCCATACTAGGGTGGTCTAAACGGTAGTACCGTTGAGTACCGTTGAGTACCGAAAATACCGGTATTAGAGGCGGAAAATACCGGTATCTTCGGTATTTCAAATTTTGCTGTCAGTATAAAAAATCTCGAATAATGTTCATCTACATATATCAGCTCAACTTTCTTCAACTTTTCGCATATCTGTCGCATATAAACAGGAAATCCAGCATAGATTGGACAAATATTTGATTTCAAGCAGTAAAGACTCATCGAGCAAAAAATACTTTGAATAAATGCGCGCATGAGTAATTTTGCCCAAGTACGCATCATTGAAGACGTTCACGCTACAACAGAAATCGATCAACATCGTTATTAATTCTTCCTGTTGCTTCATTCTCTTGGCCATCTTTCAAACTGTGAATGACTTTCTCTTCAATGAACATTGTTGACAATTTTCCCGCAATGCATGAAATTGTGAAACAGGTACGAGCTGCAATAGTTCTTTTCCGGGTATAAACTGTGAAAAACGAAATTCTGCTCTGAATTCGGAAAAGAATTTGAATTCGTGGCTGATGCCAAGGCACGCTGGAATGACATGTTATCTATGCTTAAACTGATCCATGAGTTGAAGCTTTAATCCAAATTCTATCTGACGTTTATTTTTTGTAACGACCAAAAATAAGCGAAGGAGTAGATTTTTTTTATGCGCGGTACCATATCCAATCAAGCCACAAAAATTTCCGCCACTTATTCGGCTTTTAAGGAATGAATCCAAGATATACTATCCAAATACGCCGATCTTTTTTTTTTTAAATAAGGCCGATACAAATATTTAAAATCTATTTTGCCTCCCTCCCCCTCGGATTTTTTTTGCCAAAAAATGAGGGGACAACAAAATAAAATTCGGACAATTTTGAGGATTTTCAAAACATTCTTTAACAAATCCGAGGAGTTTTTTGATTTTTTTTTCATTTTAATATTCATTTTTTATTATCCCCCCCCCCCTTGACCTTTCGAAGACCAGTAGGACAAAAAGTCAATTAAATATTTGTAACGGCCTAATTCTGACGCGAAGCAATTAATTAGAAACAATTTTGGCATTTTCTTCGAGGCATCCAGAGCTACTTTGTTTAAGCAAGCATACAGGATCTTGAAGCATCTAATCATTCCTGATGCGATCGTGGAAATTGAGACAACGTCGATACCTGACGATCGGTACGAAGAAAATTCCTCTATGGTTAATTTTCCTGGTTTTAATCGGTTAAAGAACAACTTGTGAAGAAACTGTAGCAAACAAAACACATGCGTTTCTGGTGACAAATTCGTTGACGCCAGGATCCTTGCAATCCGTAAGGAATTCTCCTACTATTAATTGGAAGGTATTAAGCGCAAATATTTGACACTGATTTTTGACCGTCTTGGAACCATTTGTCCAACTTTGGTTGAACGAACCAGAGAGGGCATTCTCAGTAGTTGACATCCAAAAAATCTAATGCGGATTCGGAGATGAGTCACTCAATATGTAATGTCCACGTAAGTTTTGCTTTGCCTAGTTCAACATGCAATGATTTTAGTTTGTCAACAAATATTGTTTTTTATCCAAAAGTCCAAATTTCAAGTTTTTCTTCCAATACCTGAAATTTTCACAAAAACCGGTATTCTACCGGTATTGACTCCACCAAATACCGAATACCGGTATTTCTCGGGTACTTATTCAAAAGGACGTATGTGATTTTGTAAACAAAGATTCAAACGTCGATTTTTCCAATCTGATGGCACTCCCACGCAAACCAACACCACCAACAGAATTCTCCTATCTGCCTGTGGTGATATTTTGCGTGGGAGTGCTATCAGATTGGATAAATCGACGTTGGAATCTTTGTTTACAAAATCACATACGTCCTTTTGAATAAGTACCCGAGATTTGTCAAAAATGGCCAATACCGACCACCCTAGGCCATACACAGGTATTACAGTTCCATTGGCACTATATTTCGCCTTTTCGGCTATATAGGGCTATTATAGATCCAGTATAAAGTTTGTTAGCTCTGTGGTAGCGTTATAGTCGTACGTGCAGCTTATTTAAATGCTTACGGTTACCTGGGTATGTCGCTAGAGCCAAATGAAATTTTAGACCAACTCGTTTTTCGCTGTATGATAGTTTTGTCCAAACGTTCATTTCGGCCAAAAGCAATACCGCTAGATGATTTTCGGCTTAACATATTATTCGGCCAAAGGGCTCTCTGCCGAATGATTTTAGGTCAAACGACCAAAATCTCCTTTTTAAATTATTTTTTATTAAAATACCGAAGAATTTATTATTATCTTTATTAATGAGGTTTTCGGCCTTGGGCCGGTTCACCTCGTGAAGAATTTCTTTTGGTCAAACCCAAAAAAATCCAAAGAAATTCTCTTAAAATTAAAATTAAAATTAAAAGAATCACGTTGAAGTTATGAACTATTTTAGTTCAAATTTTGGAAAATTCGCTTTGCAAATTCCGAATAATTTCTTGTGAAAATTCCAGCGAGTTTTCCGTGAAAACTCCTTAGAATGCGGCCAGAGTAGAAGCGAAGTGCGATGCAAAGTAAAACGTCCATACGATTTGACACCTCCTGCTTATTGATTCTTCTTCCATTGCGTGCAGTTTTCGAGCGACATCGCGTTTTTTTTTTAACATTTTTTTAAAACAAATTTCTGTATTTGGAACAATTTCCCGTCAAATTCTGAAGCAGTGACGCGAAATGTCATTTCGATGTCAAGAAACTAATTTGCTAATAACTTTTTGCACAAGTAATTTACAATTATGTTTTCTATATCTATATAAACATGTAGCCCTCAAAGGGGGGTCCCGTAGCGTAGTTGGCTACACGTTCGCCTTACAAGCGAATGGTCATGGGTTCGATTCCCTCCCAGCCCCTCCACCAAACCCTCGTCAGTCGCCGGATGCGCAGCCCATACGGTGGCGTTTGGGAGACGCGCCTTACCGTCACGGCTGCCTGATGACGACTGACAACTTGTTCTTCTCGGAGGCATTCCTCCAACGTACCCGGATAAATGGCAACCAAACAATGCAACGATCATTGGACGCACGACATGGACAAACGGACACAATGGACTCACGACGAGATGGACTGGCAACGACAACAATAAGGATAATGGAAATGTAGCCGAAGACTTTTTCTAACAGAAAATTCCTCTAAATATGATATTGGCGGCGTGAGAGCCGAATTAGTGCCAAATGATATTAATGTCATGACATTCCATGACATTTTTATAATCTCGCTCTCATAGCTCACACTTTGTATTTAGAAGAATGATCTGTTCGACAAAGTTTTGAGACCCTTTAAGTACTACATGTTGATCAAAAAATCCGAGCTGTAAATGACTATTTAAAAAAGTTATTAGGAAACTAGTTATATCAATTCCATGACATTTTTTTGACATTTCCCATCACTGTTCTGAAGAACCTCTCATGTAAATTCCGAAGAATATCCCGCTATAGCTCCAAACAATATTCCTTGGAAAAAACTTCCCTTGGAAATTCCAACGAATTTTCAAAACTTCAAAATAGTTGTCGTGCAAAATTCGAGAATAATTTCGAAATGAATATTTTAGAAAAGCTTATAGAGTTGCCGAGGGAGGTTCATCAGATTTGTCGGTGAAATTCAAATCATTCTCCCATTGATGTCTTGGAATTTTCCCGGTAAAAAGATAAAAAAAATATCGTTAAGAAAAGAACGGCGTAAGAAAATCGCCACGCCGAATCACGCTGCTCTGCCGACTAAAATGATTTTCGGCGTGACGCCGTAACCGTCGCCACTGCCGACCGAAATTCTGGCTAACGTCGCCGATTCTCGCACTTCTCACATAGCTGTTTTTAATTCTCATTTCTCACTTTTCATTTTTGCCTTTCTCGTACAACAAAGTTGTACCAGAAGGCTATTATTTCACTCCAAAAGCCAAATTTTGATAGGAGGCTCGGAGACCCATAGTGTTATATACCAATCGACTCAGCTCGAAAAACTGAGTAAATGTGTATGTGTGTGGGTGTGTGTAGCCCCGGGATTTTTTTTTGTTAAACACGTTTCATATAGAAGGACTTGACCGATTCGAGTGCAACTAGTTTCATTCGACGGAGAAACTTTCCTAGTTGGACACGATTGTTTTTGTTTGCTAATAACTCATTCGGTTTGAATAATATTTCTATTTTTCTTTTAACAAATACGCTGTTTATATGCACACTACTACACACATTACTCTCATAATAATTGCTTAAAAATTACTCAATTATTGAGTAATTTATAAGCAGCGTGATAGAGTTGCATCAAATATTTTAACCACCAAGATGTTGGCAATTAGCACAGCATTTACAACATTAATTCGAATCCAACATATTGAATCGAGAAAGGCATAATCACCACTTGGGGATAAATTTGGGTTTTTAATTCACACTTTACAATTGTTATTAATCAATTCACACTTTTCAGAATCAAAGACCTGTTCGGCTAAACTTTTTTTCGACCCAATAGCCTGTCCGACCAAACGACATTTTCGGACAAATGGCTTTTTCTGTTGAACGACCCTTTCGGCCAAACGACATTTTCGGAAAAATAACGAACAGTTCGGCCGAATATTATTTTCTTTCAACGTCTGCCAAATAACTTTCGGCAAGATAGGTTTCGACCTAAAACTTCGTTTGACTTTTGGTCCATCGAACTATCGAGCATTGCGCCTAACTCCACAAGCACCTCATGCACTACAATACTCGCCTGCCGAAGCACCATGAGCAGAGCTGGTAGGAGAGTACATTACAGTGCCTTCTTCGTTTCAGTTATGAACCTTCGACGTTTCAGCAGTTTTCAGGCATGTAACAGAAGGTACCACTCATCTGCCAAGTTCTTTTGGTATTCTGGTAATTTTATTTAAACAATTTTTGATTTACGCCTCGTTGGTGTTCTACATTGAAAAGTGTTCAAACGTCACTTAGCAAGTGGCGTCTTCTTCTCTTCCTTTTTCTCTCCCTCTTGTACCTTTTGTGCCTTTCGATGTTTTGTCCTTTCGACCTTCTGTCCTCTCCATATTTTTGACTTTCCGACTTTTTGTCTTTTTCGATCTTTCGCTCCTTTCGACCTTTTGTCCTTTCGATCTTTTAGCCCTTCGACATTTTGTCATAGATTCCATTATTTGCTCATTCATTCGGTAAAATCGAAAACATTATTTTACAACGTAGAAAAATTAATTGATGAAAAAAGCGAACCCTAATTTTTTTCATACTTTTAATTATTTTCAACTGAACACCAAAGGCTGTTATTTCGCATACCGTTAATCACTGCATATATTGTGGTCCCAAATTGTGAGTGGTTTGTTTGGTTTCCCAAAGCGACTCCCACCGCACAGTGCTGCGTTGCACTTGATGCTGATTGTGTACGTGTGCGATGAACATTGAGTGATATGTTGCATCAATTGATGGCAATAGTTACCTGGCGTGGGATAGCGAAAACCTCCAACATGGCCATTCGTAGGATTTAACTTCAGCCTGGCTGCCTCCGAAGGATCCTCTTTACCTTCGTGCATCGATGTACAGCGCAGTGAATTGACAAAAACCACAACACCATTGCAATTGATGGGATTTATTCGATTCGAAATACGGCCACGACCCCGCAAAGCCACACACAGATACACATCAATGAACTTGGGGCTTGCGTTGGCGACACTGAAAGCCCGTTGATAAATTCGCGCAGTTGCCAAACCAAGAGGCCATCGTAGCTGCTTCTTCAGTACCTTAGTACTGGGCTGCTTAATGCCACCGGTGATGGATTGGGGTTGATTGGGTTTGATGAAAAATTAAATAACACGTAGAAGAACGCCACTCTTTGCGGTGAGAAGCTTTTGTAGAGGTTGAAAAGTCTATGATTGACTGAGAACGAATAAACGATCTTTCGAATGAAAGTGCATTGCTTGTGGTTAGGAACTACTGTAATGGCATATTTTTCGAATTTAGTTGTATTTGCTACGTTCAAAGCTAGGCAACAATGTGCAGATGTTCGAGTATAGTCGATTTATGCTCTAAATTGATTTTGCACCTAAATAAAAACTAATACACATAATAATTTTCAATAAAAATGAAAATTTCATTTTGAAAATTAACAATTTAAACACGGTTACAGTCATCACCTCAATTCATCTAGCTGAGTCGATTGGTATCTAGTGCATCCATAACAGTAGAGTGATTAAGTAAGTAATTTCTACGGGACTATAAATAACCAATTGTATTTGTTCGAATTGAAAAGATTACAATTTGGATATTGGATTTGTAATCAAACTTTAATCGATTATTTAATATGTAGTTTTCAGATGCAATAAATAAAATACATATTTTTTTGCCTTTCTTGAACAAAAAAGTTGTTATCTTACTTAGCTCTTCCAGAACGCCATGAGGTAGTAATTGATATCGACCCAGCCCTAAATGACGTATATGATAATAAAAGATTAAACTTCTGTCCAAACAGTCATAGCAAAACCAATTAGCAAATAATCTCAATGGGTATATTCAATCTCAGAAGTTTTCAATGCTAACAAATCATCCAAATTCCACTTTAAATCTAACATAGAACTCAATCTGAAACATTTTAAAGTTCACCTGCCCAAACAAGGTTGATTTTAAACATTCAACGTTCAATCGGCCAGAACCGTCCCACCCGTGTCGAACATAAATCAGATCCTACAGAAATCGGTTCCATCGGAATAAACAACAAACAGTTTCCAGATTCGACAGATCTACCCTCGTCTATCGCAACTGATTTCCAGTCGCAGTACAGGCAATCGCTTTAATTCATAAAATATTTGAAAACATCCGTTTGTGCTGATCGTTTTCCCGAGTGCAATTCCCCGCAAGCGTGAACTTGGTTTTGGAGCAATAAACAAAAAAAAAAGTAGAACTAGAAATGGCACCTAGACATAAACCGAAAAAATAGTATAGCCTGGATCGACAATTTTCACTCCGTTCTTTCATTGGCACTGGTGCCATTGGGGGCTTTCAATCATTCACCTCCCAAGTTTCGTCGTCGTCAGCGTCGTCCTATGTATGTAGGCTTTCAGTTTGTTCATTCGTACTTACTCGTCGGAAAACGCATGATAGGACACTCTTTATGGCGAACAGTCAGTGCAGCAGCCGAGGAATGCTGTTGAACGAACACACGGACCGGCAGACCTTTTGCTTTGCACAGTCAAAAAACAGCACAGCAGTCAAGTTCGACGCTGCATTGAGAGTCACACGTCAATTTAGCTGAGGTATTGAATGATTTTTTTTTCACATAAAAGGATTTCTAGCTGCGATTCAACGCGAGGACGAAGAAAGGGCTAGCGGTTTCGTTGGCCATAGTCAAGGACTTTTTCGGTGGAATTTGGTGTTTGGCCATCTGCCAGACATTTTCAGTTGGAGTTTCGGACTCCGGGCGGAGACGTTGTTCTAATTGTTGGTTGGTTTGAGAAAAATAATGCACATAGATTTAGTTGATATTATTTGTTAAAAATTTAACGCTAGAAAACAATGCACTTAAATGTTTCCAGTAAAATTAGAATGTTTATGTTATTAACTTTGAATATTTATACGAAAATCAGATATTGATTTCCTAAAATAAAAAATATTAAAATAATCGAGAAAGCAGCATACCTAAGCCATACTATGAAGCGATACCATGAATGTCATTTTTTATACAATAAACTTCAAACTGATGTATAATCATTTCTGTCTGTCCAATTCATGTATACTTGTAAATTTCCTAAACCGCCACAGAACTTGAACGCAGCCACCTGCAGCATGATCCAAATTGGCAGCCGCGTATCGTAGCGCCAGGTAACACACCCAACTATAATTTATGTTCTCTTTGTGGAACATCCGAACTTTACTTACCGCAAATTCAACGGAGTTAACCAAAGAACAAGTTAGTTTCACGACAATTTCAACACGGGTTCGCTGCATTCGCATCGTGCTTAGTTCATTATTGAGCCACAGGCTTTTGCATTTCGCGCCAATCAGTCAGCATCATTATATTGAATAAAGCATTCTACTGCTGGGTTTTTAATCGAACTATGGGGAAACATCCATCATTCGAGTTCGGGTGGCTTCACGCTAAGGAAGAAAAAAGGATCGATCTTTGTGCTAACCTCTGAAAGTCTAGAACGTACATAATCACCTGCCTTCGGTTCAGATAGACAGTTGCAGCACTTTATTGATTTTGGCAGGCTTTTTCGCCACAGTCGTCCACCAAAAGTGTGCTCACCGGCGGCGGTGCCTATTGCTGCAGTAGATCCAGGACGCACGAAAAAAAAAGAGATTCGTAAATGAACTTTTCCCAAGCTCAATGGATTCCGGCGAGGATGACGACGTCGATGATGATAACGAGAACGAAATGTCGGGTAAAATGGTTTGAAAGAGATCATTGGAACAAAATAGCTCCGTTGAAAAAGTGTGTGATTTTTTCAGAATATTACCGATCTTTCAATGATTTGAGATAGATCTCAACACTTTTTGGGTAGCTAAGAAATAATCCACCATCTATCAGAAATTGGAGCATATTTTACAAGCTCGGAAGACTATCAAACAAAGAAAAATTAAATGAATCCAAAAACAGCTTGCCCTAAATTTAAATTTAAAATAGGCATGTTTCAATTGAATTAATGCTGAAGAGGTGAGCCAGCCCAGGGCTGAATACCTCTAAAATATAGACAAAAAAAAAATTTAAGTTAAAATTTTAATTTAAAACAAGCTTTCCATAAATTCATTCATTCGAATTTCCACGGGAAATTCATTCGAATTTCCACGGGAAATTCATTCGAATTTACAGAGGAAATTCATTCGAATTTACAGAGGAAATCATTCGAATTTCCAGAGGAATTCATTCGAATTTCCAGAAGAAATTCATTCGAATTTCCAGAGGAAATTCATTCGAATTTCCAGAGGAAATTCATTCGAATTTCCAGGGGAAATTCATTCGAATTTCCAGGGGAAATTCATTCGAATTTCCAGGGGAAATTCATTCGAATTTCCAGGGAAAAATTCATTCGAATTTCCAGGGGAATTCATTCAATTTCAGGGAAATTCATTCGATTTCCAGGGAAATTCATTCGATTTCCAGGAAATTCATTCGATTCCAGGGAAATTCATTCGAATTTCCAGGGAAATTCATTCGATTTCCAGGAAATTCATCTGAATTTCCAGGGAAATTCATTCGAATTTCCAGGGAAATTCATTCGATTTCCAGGGAAATTCATTCAATTCAGGGAAATTCATTCAATTTCAGGGAAATTCATTCGATTTCAGGGAAATTCATTCAATTCCAGGAAATTCATCTGAATTCAGGGAAATTCATTCGAATTCCAGGAAATTCATTCAATTCAGGGAAATTCATTCCAATTCAGGGAAATTCATTCCAATTTCAGGGAAATTCATTCGATTTCCAGGAAATTCATTCGATTCAGGGAAATTCATTCGATTCCAGGAAATTCATTCAATTTCCAGGGAAATTCATTCGATTTCCAGGAAATTCATTCAATTTCCAGGGAAATTCATTCGAATTCAGGGAAATTCATTCGATTTCCAGGAAATTCATTCATTCGAATTCAGGAAATTCATTCGATTTCCAGGGAAATTCATCTGAATTTCCAGGGAAATTCATTTGAATTTCCAGGAAATTCATTTGAATTCCAGGAAATTCATTTGAATTCCAGGGAAATTCATTTGAATTCAGGAAATTCATTCAATTTCCAGGGAAATTCATTCAATTTCCAGGAAATTCATTCGATTTCCAGGAAATTCATTCAATTTCCAGGAAATTCATTTGAATTCAGGAAATTCATTTGAATTCCAGGAAATTCATTCGATTTCAGGGAAATTCATTCAATTTCCAGGGAAATTCATTCAATTTCCAGGAAATTCATTCGAATTTCCAGGGAAATTCATTCAATTTCAGGGAAATTCATTCGAATTTCCAGGGAAATTCATTCAATTTCCAGGGAAATTCATTCGAATTTCCAGGAAATTCATTCAATTTCAGGGAAATTCATTCGAATTCCAGGGAAATTCATTCGAATTTCCAGGGGAAATTCATTCGAATTTCCAGGGGAAATTCATTCGAATTTCCAGGGGAAATTCATTCGAATTTCCAGGGGAAATTCATTCGAATTTCCACGGGAAATTCATTCGAATTTCCACGGGAAATTCATTCGAATTTCCACGGGAAATTGATTCGAATTTCCACGGGAAATTGATTCGAATTTCCACGGGAAATTGATTCGAATTTGCACGGGAAATTGATTCGAATTTCCACGGGAAATTGATTCGAATTTCCACGGGAAATTCATTCGAATTTCCACGGAACATTCATTCGAATTTCCACGGAACATTCTTTCGAGTTTCCAAGGGAAATTCATTCGAATTTCCAGGGGAAATTCATTCGAATTTCCACAGGAAATTTTTTCGAATTTCCACGGGAAATTCATTCGAAATTTCCACGGGAAATTCATTCGGGAAATTCATTCGAATTTCCACGGGAAATTCATCCGGATCTACACAGGGATTTCATTCACTTTTATTCAGCATCTCGGAAAAATTTGCATTCAAAAATGATTTTTTCCGTAGAATCATATGAACGACGCATTCTATCCCACCATCTCATAAAATCAGTGTTCCGTACTATGTTGGCAGTCGGCCTGCAAAACACAACAAGAAGCGCACGTGAACCGGTCCGACGACGCACATACACACATCGGAGGGGTTAATGCGGTTATCGAATCTTCCAACCTGAGCTGGGAATTTCCATTTTCGAGAAGGTGAATTGATTGATGTCCGAAATGCGACCTTTAGGCCGCATTTATCATTGATCGGGGTTCGGAGGACGTCCTGGGTGAGGGCCGCTCGCTCTTTGTAGAGGAAACTCGTAGATGCTGCCGACAACAACGGTTCGGGTAGTTTGGGAGCGTCAAGGGTTGTGGTGACATTAACGCATCAGGCTTTGGCTGAGCTCACGAGGGAAAACTGACGGTATGTGGTTCACGATGTTTGTCCCGAGGAAATGATATCAAGAACGGGAATTCAATTTGACCCAAAAGAAATTATTTCAGTTTCAATACCAATGCTATTTTCGATGTAGTTTACCTATGGGAATAGAAAGTAGAACCAGTCAATATCGACATGAAATACTTTTAGCTAGTAATTGTTGTAATCTTTAAAATGGGCTCTCTGTAATTTGTCGTATTACAACTCTTTTATTAGCTACTATATAGTTACGTGTGCCAAATGAGAATAAGAAATTGCAACACTCCCGAGGGCACAGTACTATTAGTTTCCTGACAAGCCAGTGGTGGTCTGCTGTTGCGGTTTGTTTTGATAGAGTGGAAATTCTATAGTTTGGGGTTTTAGCCCAGACGTGAATTAAACCCTGGAAGAAAGTTCTTAGGATATCTACATAAGTTAGTTTCCGATGATGTTTTTAAAATTTTCTAGAGTTGAGTAAAATAACGCCAAAATATCAGCACATTAAAATCTACTGGTTGAAACTTTCAATGGATAATATGATTAATGCATGGTATTTGTAGCAGATAATAATGAACGTCCTTAACGTCCATAAACGTTCGACCTTTTTTTTCTTGTTTGCTTTTGGCATTTTGTCAGACGCAATTACACTTCTTGTTTATTGATTTGGACTTGATAATTTGAATAATGTTGTCCAACCAGCGAAGTTAAATATAAGTTTATCCTCGGTCCAGATAAATCAAAAAGATTCGCAACGCTGGCCCCGTTTCCTTCCTTCATTAATTATTTTCGCAAAAATAATAACCATCAGAATGGAACCCACGGCGAAAATTATTGCCAACTCGAGCACCCTCGCGCAGATCACAGATCACAATATTTGCGCAGTGGAAGAATTATTAGACCGTGAGTGGCACAGCAGAGCCAGAGAACGACACAACAACAGGGAAGAAATCCTATCCCCTCAACTCGTCCGCATTTTTATTACGAAATAATTATCTCATTGCGGTGCAAACAAACAGCGTAACCTTTTTCTCATTTTTACCTTAATAACGATCTTGTTTTTAGTTCTCTTATGACACGGATCTTCCCTACTTAGAACCGTTGCGAGCACCCGAAAAGAAAGTTAGCGCTTTTGCTTACATTGCATAGTTTGTAAACTTTTTGTTAAAAGTTGTTTGAATAATATT
This sequence comes from Armigeres subalbatus, assembly GCF_024139115.2. Taxonomy (NCBI): domain Eukaryota; kingdom Metazoa; phylum Arthropoda; class Insecta; order Diptera; family Culicidae; genus Armigeres; species Armigeres subalbatus. Next base: position 351,273,744 of record NC_085140.1, on the reverse strand, counting down.
AAATGATTTTTCAAATGAAACATGATGCTTACAAATGGCCGCTAAATATATAAAAAACGATTTCCTGGTTATTTTTAATTTTTTTTCGGTAACTTATAGGTCGTTTCTAGTTGCATGTGAGTTATTTCTGCTAATTTGTGAGTAATCAGAAAAATATATTAAGCTCTTTCTTAAGTCGAGTCAAGTACGAGACACTGAAGACGACCACACAGTTGTGGTCGAAATACGTATCTGCAAAGATATCGAGAATTAATTGGTGGAATTAAATGGAGAGTACTTAATTCGTCTAAATGTTTAGTCATATATAGCTATTTTTTATTTATTTTTTTAACTAAGGCCGATACAAATATTAAATTTATTTTATGTCACCCCCCCTTCAATTTTCCAAAAATATCGAGGGGGCGAAACATTTTTTTTTTCTGAAGGTTTTTATTTTTTAAAATTTTGAGCATTATGTATCACTGTTTTTATTTTGGCACTGTTTTTATATAGGCAATATCCTATCAGGTCACGAATATTAAAGGGACACTTGCTTACAAATTTCGTCTAAGATCCCTTGCAATATGTGGCTGACCCATTTCCATCCACGATTTCGAACATCTATTGTTAACGGTATTTGGTATTTATCGGTTGCTCAGCACACGATATCCAACTGTAATCGTCGGAATTATAAATTTTAGACATCAACTGCGTTTCACGATAGAGTAGTACATTCGAATTTTGGTGCGTGTATCAATCCAATCTGGTTGGGTCTCCAAATATTTCGAAAACTCTCGAAGGTAGCCATTCTGACTAGTGCTTCCATCCCAATTTTGCAATAATGATGATATCAGACTGTCAAGATATTGAAATCTTTTGATCGTTCAGCAACTTCAAAGTTTGAGGGGCTGTTCTCGATGACACTCAAAACATGGTCCTGCTGCCGTTGACGGTACGACGTCCTAAATAAGCATACGGTCAGCTCGTTGGGCCCATCTCGCAGAAAAGAGCGTTGCAGTACTGATATAGCGTTTCGTGATCATTAGCCAAATCGGAGTCGTCTAGGTGTTCCACAAAAATGAACTGTCAAACAGCTGCCATACCTTGCACACGGTCAATCGTACCTAGCAAGATCTTATCGATTACGATGAGAAGTAACAGTGGAGATGAAATGCGTCCTTGCTTCACATCAGCGACTGTTTGAATGGGGTCGGTGAAGCTACGACTCTATCTAAAAATCGCTTGCATCAATGGGCGCCACATAGATTTCGATTCAGACAATAGAAATCCTTTTCGTTGTCAATGAATATTTAGCAAATAACACCACACTTCCACCTGTTTGACCTGGCTCAGTATTATGCTGATCGGATATTGCATAATAGTTGCTTCAACATACGCACAGACAGCATAGGGTCAGCCCTGAACACCTCTGCCGGAAGCCGATCAACCTTGAAGGCCTCTTTAGACTTCATGCGTCGGATGGCTGCTTATTGAAGAGCACTGGTTGAGACTTCAAGAAGCTGTTCAAAGTGCTCTAACCAACAATTCAGCTTTCCAAGTCAGTGAGTAACGAGGCAATAATCTCTGGATGCTGAGCAATCCTTTCTTCATCGGTCAAGAAGTCCACCTATGCTCGACTGTCCTGTCTGCAGCAGCGCCCGACTACCACTTACATATAAACATACCGTTGACGGGACTCGTAATTTACTCCTCTGGTTCTTCTGGTTGCTACTCTACGCTCCTAAATCTTCCGCCGCGTAACATATGTAATCCATTTCTTTTCGAGCTGCGTATCACCCAAGTTGCTCTCGCCGGTTTCGACATAAGCATTTTTCGCCGCCCACTTCTCTTCTACACTGCTACCTTCCAGAACATGCACTATCCGTGTTCCAAGTTCTTCAACGAACAATCTCTTTACAGTTTGATCTTCTAGTCGGGCTATGTTGATTCGTTGCCCGGGCCTCTCCTCCAGCCGCTTTATCCGAGCAATGCGTTGTCGGATCTCGTCAATTAGAACATGACAGTCAAACGCTATGTTACCTCTGCGGTAATTACGGACTCAGGAAGGCACCGCCTCCGTTTTCAGCTGATCCATTTCTAGAGAATCCAAATACTAGTCCTGCCCACTACTAGGTTTTCCAATTCGCCAAATTCACAATTCAGCCATCTTGGATTTTAGTATGGCAGAGCCAGCGAGTTTGTTTGCACTGGAAATGATTTTTCCACCCTCGCCTTCTTCTCTTCCATGAATTTGGCAGATTGGAAACCTTATAATGTAATAATCTTGGTAGTGCCAACTAAAAGCAGCTCCTGAGAAATAGATCAAACGCTGCTGGCGGGAGAAGCGGGAGAAGCGGGTGCGGTTAGACACCCCAGCAGATGATGCAAGGGGAGAAAAACCACAACAACCGGCGATAATCGCCTCCTCTACGATATTTCAGGAAGTCTGATTGGAGCAAAGACAAATTGGTGGATGCCAGAGAAAGACGCGACATGTCAGTCACTCATCGATTCAACTGATCAGTTTAAACATTGACTCGACCACTTAGAACAACTTATTCAAGTCCTGACGACTTATCCTAATTCAGATATAGGGAAAGATTGACAATTCTCTGACGGCAGCCGGCAGGATTCCGGCCCGGATGATCATGTGAGAATCATACTGTCATGCTTCGCATTATCCTGGAGCAGGTCATTGAATTTCAAGAATCCCTCCATTTGGTACTGATTAGCCACGGAGAAGCCTTCGATCGTCTGAATCACAAAAAAAAACTGTGGGCGTCCCAAGAAGGTCTAGACAGAGTCCTGTGCAATGGAGTCGCTGAAGTGTTTTTGCTCATCGTAATCGACGAAATCAAGGGCCGATCTAGCAGCCCACCACCATAGAGCAATCGAACGACCTCGACTCAGAAGATAATACTGCTCTACCAACGCAACAGCGCTCTACCATGTAGAGTAAACTGAATGACCTGGCCGTACACTCCCACTCATCGACGTCAGCAAGACCAAATTGCTGTATATGAACAACTCCAACTCCACGGTAGCCGGGCAAACAGTGGAGAAGGTCGAAAACCAAAGCCAGCCATCGTCGGGTGGCGGACCAAGCTCAACATAGAACATGGAGATCCAATCGGCCCAGACAATGCACCAAACCTCGAATTCTCAACCTAACGTGAAATCTGTGATGTTATACGCCAGTGAGACTTTGGTGCGTATTAGCAGAGTTCATATAGATTTGCAAGTATGCATCAGCCGATGTCTACGTTTCCCGAGTAGACGAAAATAGCTCAATTATATCGCCGCACGAAGTTGATAAGATAACAAAATGAGATATGGACATCATTGATATAAGAGATAAAAGATCAGGAAGACAATATCAATATTTTGCAATAAAATATCATAATGAAATCTAGACATGTTATTTGTAATAAGTGATCGATATCAAGTGCCATTAGTTTGATCTTATCCATAGCATTTGATGTTTCAAATACATATATTTCGGTGAAAATTTTTTGATATTGTTGCCTGTTCTTGTATCTTTTAAATCAATCAAGTCCATATCATGTTTTGTTATTCTGTTCATGGCTTCTGCCCGGGTTTACAGCTGGGGCCTGGTAGCCTCACAACTGTATACCAAATGCTGAGTCCCATCGACAATGCCATCGATATCTAATATCAACATCAGCTCCACAGTGTGAATGGACGTAGGCCGGCCTCACACCACGTAAGAGCGCAGACGAAATCTGCAAGCAAGCGTTGGACAGGAATCTGGCAGGATATCGCAACAGAGGCATATCCTGGCGACGAAAACCTAACAGAGAAATAAACGAAGTCGTTAGGAATCAGACTTGGGCCCAAGTCAAGGATGGTGAGAGAAGAAACACATTCCCAGTGTCGTATCGCCTATGTACCAATGTAACAATACCCATCACTATGTTTACAAATGAATAGAGTTTATTTTTGAACTTGTTTCGAAGAATGTTTTATCTATCTTTCTTCTATCTTCTATATACATAAAAATGAATTTCTGTCTGTCTGAACCTTATAGACTGGGAAACTACTGTACCGATCAGTGTAAAAATTTGTATACAGATTTTTTTGGGGCCGGGGAAGGTTCTTAAGATGATTCGAGACACCTTCCCAGTCTAGAAGAGGGGCTCCCATACAAATGAAACACCAATTTCTTCATGGCTCGAGAATGAATCAAGAAAATGGAACCAAATCTGGCATGAAGAGGTTTTGGAAGGGAAGATATGTTTCAAAGAGAAAAGAACCGCACAGCACGAAAACACGCACGCTTAAAGTCAAGTACACATCGCATGAATAATTTTCACACATCACAGCGACGCCTTTACCGACTCTCACAATGATTGAAAATTTTGTGTGAAACACGAGCAGTCGCTGTGTACTGTCTCACATACGCATGATATGTGTAAGTGAGTTTGCCTCGAACTGTCAAAGTCCCTTCGAATCGCTATGATTGCGAACGTGTGCAGAACGTACCGCAAGGATTCGTACTTTTTCGGAGGATTTTCCTTTTGCTTCGATGGCGAAACAACAAAATGTGCGAATACAATCATCGCACTTTGTTTTGTTGATCGAAACGATTGGAGAAGCTTCCGAATAAGTATGGAAAAGTTAGTTTCGTGTAACATTAATTTGAAATCATACAATTTAGGTTAGGTCCGGTTTTCGACTGCTCTTTCGCTGTGTGAAATGAACTCACCAAAAATCGTCGGCCATCGGTTACACAAAAATGAGTAACATGATAGTTACTCGTAATATGAGTTGTTCCAGGAGAGGCCCGTTTTGTGTGAACGGAACACAAAAATATGTAATTCATTTTAAGCGTGCGATGCGGTCTGACATACGCACATTGATTTTCTGCCGACCATCCTCTCCTTTGGTCTTTTTCATAACCGGAACAATCAGCAATGCCCAATCGCTGGTGGATCGTTCTACGACTCCAGACACTATCCCTTTGTCCTACTCTTCATTGCCATTTCTCTGCAGCTCTGGAGACCTTGGATATGGATTCAATCTCACAGGTGGTGCGTTTAGAAAATGTCTTCAAATTCGATCTTATGGCTAATTAGTGACGTGGTTTCTAATTCACCTCCTTCCTCAAACGCTTTAAAACGTGCATTCACCTCTTCCAGTCGATCCATTTATTACGGTGAAATCTGCTTCCTCTGCTGACGTGTGAACTGTGGGTTCTATTCGGAACAATTTCCAAAAGTTCATACCAAGTATTCCTTTGTGTAATTCGGGAAGGCGCAAACTGTACAAAACATTTCCTTTGCTGCTAAGCAAGAATTAGAGTGATGGTATTTTCCCTTACAGTTGGAGCAAATCGTTCGTTCGGGAATCTTGTATCCGGCGAATCGTTTTTCAAGTGATGCTCTGTTTGACTCGGGCCGATTTTTTTGATATTCCTCTTCTTTTGGTGGACTAGATTTCTGCTGGACTGAGATTCGGGTTTCTCGTACGGTCTTCTCCAAACTGGTCGATCTGGTTCTGTGTAGTACGGTGTAACAGACGGCTTCCACCTTCTTTCATCTAGTTGGTTTCTAGACAACCTTCTGGTCATCTCTTCCGTCGTACCTCATTCTCCATTCTGCTAACGACCGAGGTCTCCGCCTGAGTCCTTGGATTCTCCAGCATTCTCCTCGGAACTGTTGCTATTCTCGCTGTCGAATTCGCTGTCATTTTTCCTATAATTTACTTTTAACTGCTTTTTCGTCCTATTTCTAACTTCTTCTTCTATTTGGATCAAACTACAATCTTTTTCCTTCAAGTCGCATTCGTCCGCATATTTTCTATCCTTTTATTTGGTTAATTGACTGATTTTCGCCTCAATATAACTATCCACATGTTCTATTAATATTTTAAATATCTCCGTAGAACCTTCGACTTTATAATTTTCTTTTTCTTTGGAGTACTTGTTCTCTCTTTCCCTTCTTGATTATCCCTTTCTTCTTCCGCGTATTTTCATCATTATGTCCACTTGAATAGTCCTGAAAGTCGTCTTCAACAAGTTCTTTTTCTTTGTTTTCTTGGACGTCTTCATTGCGATTCTCAGTTTGCAACGAATTCAACATCCGGAATATTTTCCCTTCTAAACCATCTACCTCAAAGTTTTCCTTCAACTCAATCGATCTAAAATACAGGTGAATTAACCTCCACTACATCACTAAAGACAGATCGGTTTTCTTCGTCCTACCATCATCTAGCTTATCTCGGATTGTCGCTAACTTCTCCGTCATTTGTGCCAACTCTTTTCTACAGCCTTCATCAGAATCAATCACATCGACCGTAACTTTATTTATTTTCCCGTTGTTCTTTTAGCTTACGTGCCTCAACTTCCGTTTCATATTGTCTCGCAATTCAGCGCTTGAAAACTCGACATTACGAATCATCAGCTCATGCTCCAATTCATCATCGACTAGATGATCTGCGTTCATAGAACGGTATTGTAGGAGTAAGGATTCAGAGCTCATGTTAAATACTAAATTAAGTACTAATTATAATAAGTTTCAAATTCAAGTAATACTGATGAAAAATTCAAATTAACCTAAACTAAGACAAGAATTCAAGTTCAATTCAATTGCAACTTATAAATAATTAAAAATAATGAAAATAAATGTACTAGAATCAAGTGTGTAGCCAGAGGAGGGAAGGGGGCTCATGTACACACTTAAAGGGTGTACGGAATCAAATTGCATCACTTTGAACTACTCGCCAAAAATTAGTCTATCAACCGATTGTCATGAAATTTTCAGGGACTGAAATACAATATGTAAGCTTTGACTACGTATAACTGTTTCACTGTAATTCTCAAATACATCCAAATGCTGAATCTTTTTTCTTAAATGAACTCATAGGATTTTTTACATGTCTTTAACTAACATTTTTCATCCTGCAATCTATCCCAACAAAAAAATTAACTAATTTTATTCACTCAGTCGATTATTTAACTTAATTAAAGTCAACTTTTCCAAAGAAACCATATTTTTTGACGGCTCTAACTATTATAAAAATCGAAAACAAAAAATCAAAAAAAGTGCTGCAGTGTGAATAATAAGATTGATGCTCTCCCAAAATCTGATAAATATCAGTCCAAAATTGGATTTCAGCGCTTTACTATTTTTTTCCGATTTTGGTTTTTTTCTATAGAAGCGACTAAACAGAAAGTTTGTTGGAAAGTTTACCTGTATTAGTCGGATAATTGAAAATGTTGACGTTGGGGTTATAAACCAATACGAAATGTTGATGTTAAAGGCCAAATCAACATTTTATGTTCCGTAATGATCAATTTTGGAGGCTTCCGAAGCTCGTGTTTTCATTCTCGACCAGTATCTTTCGATCGGCCGCAATTCTGGTGATTTTGGGATCATAGGCACAAAATTGGATTACTAACATCTTTTTATAAGATGTGGAATATGGAGGTGAATGCGCAAGATTTATTTGCACACGCCCTGTTCCTTTGGCTGTATTTTATAAACTATTGGAAATTTCGTAATGAAACTCACGCAATGTGAATAACACATGCTGAAGCCGTCTTCCACAAAATTTCGTCAGCCCAGAAGGCAAACTGTTATCGACTTTTGAAAGTGATGCAATTTGATTCCGTACACCCTTTAGTTTTTATTTCTGCACCCCGTCAAAAATCCGCGGAGCCGTACGCCAGCAAAATAAAAAAAAAACTTTAGTATATTCCGGCGAAAATTACGTTTGTTAGCTGATTTTCGGCAATTTTTTTGCTGATTTTCAGCAGCTTTGACAGGAATCTCGGCAAAAAACATGTTTACTGGGGCACGACTATTGCTGACGACGATTTTGCTGAGATCCCGGTAAAACAAATTAAGTGCGTAGGTTTTTCTTCTAGTAGTTTCTTCGGCTATTCTTCCAGAAAAATATCCTGCGTTTCGTTCAGAAAGGCATTCGAGAGTTCATTCAAGAATACATACGGAATTTCCTCTCAAAATTCCACCAGAAGTTTCTTCAGAAATTTATGACGGAAATCCTCCAATTTTGCTCCATAATTACACTTGTAAATCTATAAGAGATTCCTTCGGAAATTCTTCCAGGAACTTCTCCGGGAATTCCTCCATTAACTCTTCCATTAATTCCTCCAGGATAACTTCCAGGAATTTGTCCGGGAATACATCCATAAATTCAATAGCGAAATCCTCTAGGATTTCATTCTGGAATTCTTTCCGCAACTACTTCAGAGTATCCTTCAAGAATTCCTCTAAAAATTTCTTCAGGAATTCGTCCGAGTATTTACTTGGAAATTTTTCCAGGTATTTTTCCAGGAATTTTTTCGCGGAATTGTCCTAGAATTCTTTCCTGAGTTCCTCCAAGATATCTTCCAATAGTTCTTCCAGGGATATCTTCAGAACAAAGCCCTGGGAATTTATCTGATAATTTCTTCAGCAATTCATCTGAGAATTTCTGCATTAATTCCTTCTGGTATTTTCCGGAAATTCCTTCAGATATTTCTCCAGAAATTCCTTCAGGAACTTCTCCAAGAATTATTTCAGGATTTCCTTGTGGGAATTCCTCCGGAAGTGCTGCTTGTGGAAGTTCCTCCTGTAGTTTTTCCAAGAGTTCCTTTGGGAATCTCTCCAAGAACTTCACAGGGAATTCCTGGAGAATATTTGGCAGGAATTTCACAGGAATTGGGATTTCAGAAGTTCCTCTGGAAATTCAACTCCGGGTATTCCACCGACTGTTCCTCTTTAAATTTCTCCGGGAGTTCCACCAGTTCCTCCGGTAATTCATTCAGGCTTTCTTTCAGGAATTAATTTAGGCTTTCTTCAGGAATTTATCTACAAATTCCTTCAGAAGTTCCTTGGAGAATTTCCCTGGGAGTACCTCCGGATTCTCCCTCTGTAAGTTCCTCCTCAGAGGAACACCCGGAGAAACTGCCGGTGAAACTCTCGGAGGAATTATCGCAGAAACTACCGGTGGATCTCCCGTAGGAATTCCCGAAGGAACTGCCGGAGGAGCTCCCATAAGAACTCCCGCAAGAATTTCAGTAGGAACTCCTAGAAGATATCTTAGAGGACCTCCCGAAGGAACCGCCAGAGAAACTATCGGAAGAACTTCGGGAGGAATTTTTAGCTTAATTTCTGAAGAAAGCCCAAATTTCCCGAGAAAAGCCTAAATGATTTCCTGGAAGAGCTACTGGTGGAACTCCCGGAGGAATTTCCGGAGAAACTCCCGGATGAATTGCCAGTGGAGTTCCCGGAGGAACTCTCGGAGGAATTCTAGAAAGAACTTTCGGAAGAATTTGTGAAGAAACTCCCGGTAGAATTTTCAAAGGAACCCCGGAGTGAAACTACCAGAAGATAAATCTCGTGTAGCTGAAACCTTTGTAGGGGTATGTAGCTGGACCATCATCATCATTACAGGACCTCCCGGATAATTAACTAAGGAGCTTCCAGAAAAATTCTCGTATGAGCTTCTAAAGCAGCGATCCTCAACCTGGGGTACATGTACCCCCGGGGGTACCTTCGCTGCCTGCAGGGGGTACCTCAGACAAAAGTGCGTAATGGCGGATGTATTACAATTTAAATAATCTGTTTTGACAATGTTTTAATAATTGTGTATCTTTAATTTAAAAAAAAATTGTGTATTTTTTATTTTACCACAGCCAACACAGTATATAAAGGGCTGTGACAAAAAGATCAAAAAGATAAAACATCGGCGACTAAAATCTATATTCTTCACTAATCTGAAGGTTTGAAAGCCTCCATTTTAAAGGCATAAAGACTTTTTTCGAAAAGCTCAGAAGCATAGCGGCAAAAGGCTTCAAAGCCTTCTAATAAAACTCCAAAACTTCCTTTAAAGTGACTCCAAAGCTTCCTTTAAAGTGACTCCAAAGCTTCCTTTAAAGTGACTCCAAAGCTTCCTTTAAAGTGACTCCAAAACTTCCTTTAAAGTGACTCCAAAGCTTCCTTTTAAGTGACTCCAAAGCTTCCTTTTAAGTGGCTCCAAAGCTTCCTCACAAGATGCTCGAAAGTCTTCTTTCAATAGGCTCGGAAGCCTCCTTTCAATAGGCTCGGAAGCCTCCTTTCAAGAGGTTCGGAAGCCTCCTTTCAAGAGGCTCGGAAGCCTCCTTTCAAGAGGCTCGGAAGCCTCCTTTCAAGAGGTCTGGAAGCCTCCTTTCAAGAGGCTCGGAAGCCTCCTTTCAAGAGGCTCGGAAGCCTCCTTTCAAGAGGCTCGGAAGCCTCCTTTCAAGAGGCTCGGAAGCCTCCTTTCAAGAGGCCTGGAAGCCTCCTTTCAAGAGGCTCGGAAGCCTCCTTTCAAGAGGCTCGGAAGCCTCCTTTCAAGAGGCTCAGAGCCTCCTTTCAAGAGGCCTGGAAGCCTCCTTTCAAGAGGCTCAAGCCTCCTTTCAAGAGGCTCAGAAGCCTCCTTTCAAGAGGCTCAAGCCTCCTTCAAGAGGCTCAAGCCTCCTTCAAGAGGCTCAGGAAGCCTCCTTTCAAGAGGCTCAGGAAGCCTCCTTTCAAGAGGCTCAGCCTCCTTTCAAGAGGCTCGGAAGCCTCCTTTCAAGAGGCTCAAGCCTCCTTTCAAGAGGCCTGGAAGCCTCCTTTCAAGAGGCCTGGAAGCCTCCTTTCAAGAGGCTCAGAAGCCTCCTTTCAAGAGGCTCGGAAGCCTCCTTTCAAGAGGCTCGGAAGCCTCCTTTCAAGAGGCTCGGAAGCCTCCTTTCAAGAGGCTCGGAAGCCTCCTTTCAAGAGGCTCGGAAGCCTCCTTTCAAGAGGCTCGGAAGCCTCCTTTCAAGAGGCTCGGAAGCCTCCTTTAATGAGGCTCGGAATCCTCCTTTCAAGAGGCTCGGAATCCTCCTTTCAAGAGGCTCGGAAGCCTCCCTTCAAGAGCCTCGGAAGCCTCCTTTCAAGAGGCTCGGAGGCTTCTTTTCAAGAGGCTCGGAAGCCTCCTTTTAAGAGGCTCGAAAGCCTCCTTTTAAGAGGATCGAAAGCCTCCCCCCAAAAGGCTCGGAAGCCTTCTTGTCTCTTGAGCATGAGCATGAGCATTATGAACGCACATTTCGTAGTTACTACTCCGTGATTGACTGAACTTGCGAAATTGTACAGAGAACACAATGAATAGGGCTTGGGATTAGCTACCCATTCTCAATGTACACGTTTCGGGAGCTAAAATATTCAAAGTTAATAACGGCACCGGCCACGTCCTTACGGTCATGTAGGAATGGAAGGATTGTTAGTCCGAATCTCGTTGCTACTAGAGACCGAGTATACTTCTGCATCTCCACGGTTGTCTTGGGATAGGATATCGTTTTAGTTACAAAGGATAATTTATCTGGATTCACTTTGGTAAGCGATGCGATCTATGGAATGGGAAATATCACTATTACGAGTTAAAACATGCACGCCCGGTGGCATATGAAAACTGAGGAGATTAGCGTTTTGGACGACCGCACGGAAGCGCATCATTCTGTACTCACTTGCTCGATGGCTACAGCAAACTATGCAGAACACAATATTTCGGTAGATCGCGCGATCGTTCTGCTGTCAAAAACAAGAGAAAACCCGCATTGCACGTTCGATGGCTACTCCTATTACCGGCCGCGCAATGTAGAACACAATATTTCAGCAGATCACGCGATCATTCTGCTGTCCGAAACAAGAAAAAACCCGCACTCTCTTCCAAGAGGCTCGTAAGTCTCTTTTCAAGAAACTCGGAAGCCTGTCAGTTTTCAGGATCGTTTTTCATATGCCTCATGAGCTATGCTTATTTTTATTTAAAACGAAAAATTAGGGGGTACCTCAATGAATGCAAAAGCTCGAAGGGGTACCTCTCAAGAAAAAGGTAGGGAACCGCTGTTCTAAAGGAATTTCTATATAAATTCCTGAAGAAGTCTTAATGAATTCCAGAAAGAAAGCCTGAATGAATTCCCAGCGGAAATTCTGGAGAAATTTCCGGAAGAACTTTCAGTGAAACCCCCGTAGGAACTCCCGATAGAACTACCGGAATGTTTCTCGGAGGAAATCCTGGAGGAATTCTTGGAACTGCCTGTAGAACTCCTGGCAGAATTCCCAGAGGAACTTCCGGAGGAATTTTCGGAGAAACTCCTGAAGGATCTCCCAAAGGAAATCTTGAAGTTTCTAACGGAATTGTTTCAGGATATAATTTCGGTATAATTTCTGTATAAATTTTCGGTGGAATTCCTGGAGAAATTCTTTGAAATTTTTACAAAAAAATTTTCGAAACTTTCACGGAAAATTTCATGAAGTTTACACAAGAAATTCGAAGATTTTTTGCGAAACTCTCAGGAATGTTTACTAGCAATTCTGAGGAATTTCCCTGGAATATTCTTAGGAATTCCACGGTGCAATTTTTCATAAATTTTAATGAGAAACAGCACGAAAGAAATATCTGAATTCCCTGCAGAACTTATAAAGGAGTTCGTGGAGTATTTCTTAGAGTAAAAAATGGTGGAATTTTTGGAACAATTCTCGGCGAAATTATTGCTGAAGAAGTAGTTGGAGGCATTCCTAAAGAATCCCTGATCCTGATGGAGCCAATATCTCTTGCAGAAAGCTTGCATATTGTTTTTTCTGCCTATTTTATAATATTTCAGAGAGGATTTGTTTAGAAATTTAGATGTATGGTTCTAGTTTTCTAAAACTTATGGAAGAATGCAGGATTTTTATAATAATTGTTATAGCCGCTTTTATATTCTTTCTTTATATCCATCCAGTGCAAAACGCTAACTTCAACGCCCAGCGCGATGCGACGCGCAAAGCGCTATTGTGAACCAGCCTTTACTGTTGGTTGTGGAATTGTGTTTCACAGTTTTTGGAACTTAGAAGAAAATAGTACCAAGCACTAATATTCATGTTTTTATAAAACTACGATTCAGAAGACCTAAAAACGCAACTAGTTATTAGATTTACGTCAGCTTTGGGTCGAACTGCAATAAATTTTGCACGTACCTGATTGAAAAATCACACACCCGTATAATTTTACCACTTACTAAATTTATAACTTGGACACTTTCTTGAAAAATTTTCTTCGATCCGAAGCACACGAACGCCAGAACTAAAGTGAGGGATGGCCGAATCTGATTGCGCCTCAATCACTCCCAAGATGGGAATTTTCTTTTATTACCACCCCCTTTTGTTCCTCGATTTGCACGCGCCTGCATGTCGTGTTGTTGCACCCACTGATGTTCAACATGTCTACTCTTTGTATCCAAACTACTGTTATACAATTCAAATTTACAAAAGCACTAACGCTACTAACAATAATTTTTATTTTTGATTTTATTAACATTATTACTAACCCAACACTTAACAATCTTAGAAACAAGACAATAATCTTGTAACACTTGGTTACAAAACAATTCCCCGAAAATAAAATACTTGCAAACACATCGTCACAAACGACTGTATGGGTCCAAAACGAAATGGTAGATGTAGTCCCTTCTTCAGAAAAAGGCGTTAGCTGTAAGTAAGGCAAAGGTGAATGGAAAGAGAATGACAAGCGCACTCCTTTAGTAAACGAATTATCTCCTGTTCTTGACTTATTGTGGACAGACGTTCTCTCTCAAGACGACTTATACTGCATAGGCGAGTTCATTTATAGAAGGTATTATATCCTGCATTCGCATTACACCGGGCAGAAGCGATAATTTAAAAAATGCATTGTCTCATTCTATTATTTTATTCCAGGAAAATGTGTTCATTTAAAGAAGGGACTATCTACCCACATTGCCTTATAGCGGGCAAATATGTTCATCTAAAGAAGGCATTATCTCATCCCTTCGTCTTATACCGGGCAGACGCGTTCATTTTGAGAAGACATTATATTTTTTTCCCTTTGCTTTAAACCGGTCAAAGAAAGCATTTTCTTCTCACTTCTCCTCACTTCGCCTTATTCCGACCATATGCGTTTATTCAAAGAAAGCATTGTCTTCTTTCAGCGCATTATCATCTTCTTCAATGGCTTCCACTTAGTGTTCTACTAATATTTCCGCAGTTATTGATTTAAAGCTTTCCCGAGCCTATAAGTAGCAAAAATGGCTTGTGTGGCAAGTACAATTGGGTTTAGGACCCATGAAGAATCGATATTCGATTTTCTTTCATGGAACGATGAAGCTAATCATTCTGAACGCCTCAGTTTTTATTTTGACTGAGAAATCGAAAGGAACATTGTTTAAATTGAAATTTAAAAATAGATAAAAAATGCTTCCACGACATTTTCGGTCTCGCTTGACGTACGGAATAATATGATTCAAACGCACTCGTAAAACACCGCAGAGCACTTGACTCAACCTTTGACAGTTAATGTATAGGCCTGACGCTTTGGGCTGATGGTTGATTCGCTCTGTAATGTTGCACAGTCCAAAATTTGCCTTAAAATGTCTTAAACATAAAAATATTATTTTTACTGATTTAGACATTTATTAGAATTTGTATAACATCAGTTCAAGTATTCTTGAACGATGCAATATCGTTTGCAACCATAAACGAGGTAGGGCTTTAGGACCCAATTGATATACCCACCCGGAAGCATCCTAGGCCGAACTGAGAATCGAACTCGCAACCTCTGGATCGGCAATCCTACGGCTTTGCTCGTATGGCTAACTATCGCTTTGTGCCGCACTCAAAAAGAAGAGAAAAGCATTCGGGGAATTGTTACATTCGGGGAATTGTTATTCGGAGAAATTCCATTTGAGGCACTTGCATTCGGGGAGTTGACGTACAATCTCGCGTGGAACAATATACTCGAATATAACTGCTCACTAGCGCTACCTCTAGAAAGAAGTGCTCTTTAAATTGAGCACCACTTAAAAGTCCTGGTCATCATTAGCAACGTTGCCGAACAAAACTTCAAATTTGTGTGATAAAAATATTTGCAAATTGGAAAATTCCATTTATCGGAATATCTTGAGTAGTCTGAAATAATTTGTATTTGTATTTGTATTTGTATTTAAAATGGCCTATCTGACAAACAGTCTTAATAGAAATAAAAACTTATTACTAGTTTAACAAACGTTTAACCCGATTTACGAAACATGTAGTTGACTCGTTGAACTCGAATAAATCTTTGACAGCCGTGAATGCGTGAATGTAGTAAAGTAGTATTCCGCAGTGATCTATTCGGTACACGGAAGTTCATCATGAATAGAAGGTCGGGGGCATCAGTTTCAGCAGCTAATGATGTCATATATCCCACCATCTAGCGGCCAAGTGTGCTATGTGTGCTAAGTTAAAACATAGCAAACAAGGTTCTATTAAGTTCAAAAACTCTCGTGAACATCTCGCACATGTTGACATGTTGTTGTACCTTGAAGACTGGGCCAAAAAAGTATTTTCTCCGAACAATGTCATTTGACGTCTCACTTCTCAATCATATTTTCTTACTTTACACTGCGAAAAGAAACGTCTCCCTTCCTACTTCGCTCTTCTCTGATTTCTCGCTTAACTTTTCAAAAGGACCTAAGTAACATTTTTTCATGAATTTATTTGAATACTGCAATCAATAGCTCTCATGTTGTTCTGTTGATTGCGCTATTCATATTTATTCATGAAAAAAATGTTACTTAAGGCCTTTAGAAAAGTTAAGCGAGATTTCAAAATAAGTAGCAGTAAGTGAGAAATGAGTGAAAAAAGAGACGTCTCACTTCTTTTTCTCCACTTCTCACTGTGAGACGTCTCATTATCCACAACGCACTTCTCACCTCTCATTGTGAAAAGTGAGAAATACAAAGTGAGTAGTGAGACGTCTCACTTCTCACTTTGCGCTACTCATTTTTCACAGTAATAAGTGAAAAATAAGAAATGCGAAGTAAGAAGTGAGACGTCTTACTTTTTTATTACTTTATTAGAAAAAAAAACTTTTTAACACTAATTAAATTAATTAACGATTTGAGTGTATTACTTCTACGTGAAGTTAAATGCCTTTGGAGATATATCAGCTTCCACACTGATATTCTTCCCTCCCCCTTCATACTTCTATAAAAACATTCTTCATGCCTGCCGTATCCTAACGGAACTATCAATTCTATACTTTCGCCTCTAGTTCTATCATGAACATGTACGCCTAAGTTTGGAAGATGATATTAGCATTTCCATTTCACTTTATTAAAGCTAAAAAACCCAGATGAATCCACCTAGCGTTGGTGGTGCCTTTCTCGCGCATTAAAAAAATAATAAAAACACATAAAAGAGGCGCTTTAGGGGGATAGATTTAACTTTTTCCATCAATTCATATCCATTTACGGTTATTTTAATGCATTGCTGCAAGCTCTGAAAATTTTTTTTTTCGTTTTTGATTTTTTTTCCCAAGGGGAGGCCCTTGGCAAAAAAATAATGTTTTTTTAATAACTTTGGAACTCAATGACCGATCCGGTCAATTTTCAATAGAAAACAACTAGCCGCAAGCCGCGTCGATTGCAAACTTGTTGCGAGCACATCGGATAATGCGAAGTACCAAAAAGTGTGTCTCACATTTTTGTACACACACACATACATACACACATACAGACATCATCTCAATCCGTCGAGCTGAGTCGATTGGTATATAACACAATGGATCTCTGAGCCTTCTATAAAAAGTTCGGTTTTGGAGTGATCCTATAGCCTTTACGTATACTTTGTATACGAGAAAGTCAAAAAGTGAGGCATCTCACTTCTTACTTCGCACTAATAATTTCTCGCTTCTCGCTGAGAAAAGTGAGAAGAGATGTTCATTGTGGATAATGAGACGTCTCACATCTTCTTTCGCGCTACTCACTTTTCACAGTGAGAAGTGAGAAGAGGAGAAAAAGAAGTAAGGCGTATTTTTTTTCACTCATTTCTCACTTATTGCTACTCATTTTGAAATCAGAGAAGAGCGAAGTAGGAAGGGAGACGTTTCTTTTCGCATTTTTTATTTCTCACTTTTGCAGTGAGAAATGAGAAATTATTGAGAAGTGAGAACTGAGACGTTGAATGACCTATTTGGCAAAATTACCTATTCAGCCGTATGATTTTTTCGTGGGTATGATCCGTTCGGCCAAATGACTTTCAGCCAGATGGGTTTCGGCCTAATGGTACGTTCGGCCTAGCTTGGCAGAAGGTAGGTCGTGATATTTATACCATCACAAATCTTGCCCTCCAGCACCACGCGCTTTCAAACTTATGTAAAAAAAATATGTGTACTGAATTCTCACAATTTTAATACATATTTTATTCAAAAAGTTTGTTCGTTGCTTTCTGAAATAAAGTGAACTGTCGATAATATTCTCGTCTCCCCTCTCAAGTTTTTAAGTTCTGCTCGGGCATCCCAGCCCACGACAGTGCGACGCAAACAATTTCTGCCGCTTTCTATTAATTGTCTCTCCCGGTGTCAGAAAAGTGTCTGCAAGCCGAATGGGTTGAACGCCTTTGCCGTTTCCAAGAGTTTCGAAGGTAATCTCTTGGCTCCCGTTCCTCGGTTGGACTTTTTTGCTACCGGTTACAGATTGGAAAAATATGGAAATTTCCTGTTTTTGTTTCGCTATGGCTCATTGGGCTTAGGTGGTCTAAATATCCAAATCAGTGGTTTAATATTCCGAGCTGTTGAAGACCATGTTCAATGTTTACATTTTTCTTATTACTATGTTCAGTCGTGTGAGTGAAGTGAATTTTCAATTTCTACTTTGTTCGATTTTCGTTTCGTAGGTATATTGTTTTCGCATTTTTAATATTCTGCGGTTCCTATTCTGATTCTCACAAATTGCACGGAAAGGTCAACAAATATCTCTCTGAACCACTGTGACTCTCTATTCAGACCGGAAAACGAAGGAGTACGTGGAAAAAAGCATATTTTTATTTATTTTCTCCTCTTTTTTCCAAGGGAATGGTTTTTGCGATTTCTGTTATCACAAATCTGTGGCCGCTTGCTCTCGTCATAGCGCGAGACCAAACACTGCAAACCCAAAGAAGCGGATACAATTTAATACAATTTTTATTCTTCGAAGGTGGTTACTTTTATGCCGGCTCGCGGTTTCATGAGCCATTGAAATTGCATCTGGCCGGGACCGGGTTGTATGGGAGAGTTGGCAAAAAGGAATCGTCAGGGGTTTTTTTTTGTCAAATTCACTGTTTTGCTTTTTGGTTGCAAAGCGGAAGTGTTATGGAAGTGGAGGATCATTGGGGATGTGCTACACGGATTCTGCTCCAGTTCTGTGGAAGAAAGGCTCACGAGCTCTCCGGTCGTTGGATTGCTTTAATCACGATTCGATGTTAGTGGTGGGATGGTTGTTGAGGTGGCGGGCAACAGTTCAGTAGTTACGCCGATAACGATAAGCCTGTTGAGAGCGAAAGGCAGTGGAAATTTTTAATTAAACTTTGCAAATACACTTCGGAATGAATGGGTGCAGCGGCATCCGGTGTCTGATGGTTGCTCTATGTGTATAACCAAGTAATGGAAGTTTTTTTTTTTTGAGAAAAGCTAGCAGTGGGGTTGAGTGGTATCGCAAAAACAAAATCGAGAATGTTAGAATAATCTTCCTTTGATTGGACATCATTTATTTCAAAAAGTCGTTTCATAATTTTCAATTGCAGCCTTCCGCAAAAATGAATGACATAACGAGCGCGTATTTAAAATAATAATTTTAATTTAAATCGTGTTAAAAATTTTCTCGCGCCAATTTATGCAAATAATCATGTATTAGACTTCTTCATGAATTTGAAAAGTACGGGATTCTAAGGATCAGACCTGTAGGTTTGGCGGTCATTCGTATTTTCGGAAAACCAGAAGAATTCTATTCAATTGATAATAATCGGGAAGCTTAGAGCACATTACATTTATTCATACTGCGATTGGTTTCTGCGAAATCGTGAAACATAGAAACCATATCCTTCTTCTTCTTCTTTTTTTATTAGCATTACGTCCCACACTCAACTGCGAAGTTTCTAAGCCGAGTAACCATTTTTGCATTCGTTTCTCATGAGGCTTAGGTACACGATGATATCTTAATTCTCAGGGAAGTCGAGAAAATTTCTAATCCGAAAAATTCCTAGACCGGATCGGTAATCGAACTTATCCTCTTCATCATGGTGCTATGGCCAAGAATCTTACCGCACGGCTAAGGAAGGACCCAAAAACATATCCGAAGATGCTTATATTTACCAAAATATCAAAAAACTTTAACGTAATTTTATCAAATCATGAATGGTGAATGCACATTAAGGGCAAATTATTGTGGCAAATAAAAACAGCAATCGGTGAATCAAGTATATTAACAGCAAAAATTTCCACAGATAAGGAAATAAATGTCATATTTCAGGCTCATATTTCATTAATGAAATTTCTATGTTGTAGATAGTATAACAATGGAGCACTGTTATTGCCGCCAAGTTAGTAAATCTTATGGTTTCCTAGATTCGCTTATATCGACCAATTATGGTAAATGAAGCGCATAAATTCCATTACAGGAATAATAAAAACAGCGAAAGCCATTTAAGCCATCAAACAACCATTACCGAGCGATCCATCGTCCATATGTTGGTATCTTCCGATGACGCATCGTCTCTCTGCCCGACCTAAATCTGTAGGCCGTTCCATGTTCGACACAAAAGCTCGCACTTTTCTTCGCTCTTGAACACTTGGAAATGATTAATAACCACCCGCCGCACACTATACAAGTGGCGAGCAGCGAGACCGACACGAGACGGTACGGTTCGGCGGCCAACGTTCCTACAGAGCCTTGACTTTACTCCCTAACGCCGACAGTTAGCGCACCACATCGTCCACTAAGTCCAAAGAAATGTGTTCAATCGTTGCTACACAAAAGCCCTCCAGCTGCCGCTGTGGCATAAAATGGGTCACTGAAAAACCTCATCCAGAGCCGAAAGCTTATGGCTTAGACTGCCGAGTCGTCCGACCAGCAGCGCGACCGTCGTCGAACGGAAACATTTACGATGCCTAACTGAACGACGATGATGGGCAGCTGATGGTTGGTGGAACGAATACTATTGCCTGCTATCATTCATTAATGGAAGGTCTCGTGCGCCACTGTCATCGATGGCCACCCGACTCATCAGCGCTGAACATCGTTGTCGTAGTGGTTACTAAATTCCCCTGTTGTAATAATTTTTCAGCGCACATTATTGGAAGCGACTTTCTTCAAATTGAATGATTTGCGATATTGCCATTCTATAACGGAAGCCATTTCGTATGCAGGACTAAACTGCAACTAAAATAATTAGACAAATCCTGAAAATCGCACTAGCTTTTAAAGCTTTTTTTCGGAATATTCCGAACAATTAAAAATTGAAGGAATCATTTCCTACTGGATTTTCGGGACTGCCATCCACCTATACATTTAATCGAATTTGCTATTTTTTTCTATACTTTTCGGAATCCAACTCGAACCAGTGTCAGACAATAATAATTACAATAAATATATGATTGATAATATCAATGATCAATATGATCATTCAAATCCCTTACATAGGTAATTACTTGGATAGGCAAAAATCATTCATTGGCTTTTCCGCAACACCCATATCGCGTCACCGGATTGTGCGGCCAAGAGCTGCTGCGCGAGGACCGCTAGTTGTTCCCCATTTGCCGATAGGGCTGAGTAGATTCGGAGCAAAAGGTGACCCGTAATCACGAATTCACCTCTCGTGATTGCGAACCGGCAATAATGCACGTAGAATTATTTATGTACCTTCAAAAGCGGTCCGTACCGTCTGTATGTCTATATAGTATTGCGCAAAAAAGGGGTTTGGGTTTCTTTATGCGATTGAAAAGGCTGACCGCCTCCAGGTGAAAATGGGAACGATAGAAGTGGAAATCAGGTCATTAAATCGTCATTTATCAAGTCTTTTCGTATTGGATTCTCTCTGGTATTGTGTTTGAATGTTTTGCGGTCGGACTGTAATTTTGCATTGAAGTTTTTTTTACTGTAATGTAACAAAATGCTGAGAAGAAGCAATAACTCTTCAATGGTGTGTTAGAGGTGCAGGAAATGAGTCATAATTTGTGGTCACCAGATAGTGCCACTTCCTTGGGCATTTCCTTTGTTGCATTATTTCCATCTGAGGACCTCTGGTGGAAATCAAATAAATAATAGAGCCATTAATTTCAGTTGATTACAGTCGATAACAAAATACTGTAGAAGCTTTCAAGTAGAAAATTTAATTACGTATCTGTTGATGAAAAATCATATGCTGTAGAGCAAATAAATAAAAGAATCTGTGAAGCCATCCTATATTTTGTTTTTTTTTTCGCTAATAGTCAATCTTTAGTTACTAGCTGAGTGACTTACTTGACAGAGTTTCGTGTAAAGATGTATAATGTCGTGATGCTTACCTGAAAAATAATAAAAATAGAGTTGTTACATAGATCGTTACTTTTTTACTATCAAGAGCAGAGACATGGATTGTTATTCAAATAGCTACTTATTATGAACTTTTCAACAGTAAAATCGGTGTTTTTTTATGTCATTATAAAACGAATTTATTTCAGTCAGACAAACAGAAGTATAGCGGACAGCCGGTTTGTTATAACTGTTCTGGCGGACATATAGTGGATAAATGCACAGGAAATGACTACTGCAAAAACTGTCAAAGTGAGCATAGCCCTAAGAGTAGAAGTTTTCCTTGCTACCGAAAAAAAGTTATCATATGCAGATGCTAAGAAGAGAGTCGAATCTGGAAATAGGAGTTATGCTCAAGTGGTGACTCAATCTCGTATCGACAACGCAAAAGCTCTAGCATTGATACATGCAAATAAAATTAAGATAAACAAACGGCACTCAACAAAAAACTTAAAAAATGGAACAATTGGAAGACACGGTAAATAAGTTGCAGGTCCTATAAACAAGCCATGCATTGCATGTCGGTAATGTATCATCAAACTCTCGATCAGTTGATTCGAACAACGTTCACATTTTTTCCAAGACGGTTAAAACGAAAAGAAAAAGTACACAATATAAAAATGTGACAGCATGTATGAGGTTGAGGCTCCGTGCGATTCGGCTCATTTTTCCATCACTTTTTAAAACTACAGGTTGTCGTTACTATGGAGCTTGAATTCAATATTGCGTTCAAGAAAAAGTTGGATGTAAAATTCAAGGCTATTTTACATAAAAACAGGAGTTCAAATATTTCCATAGCGTGAAATTTTCAGAATTTTTTACTGTGTAAGACCATTCAAGACGGAGTCAAACTATAAAAACGACAACAACCTTCCCAGATGCGTATGCTGCTGAGAAAAAACCCATACGAAAAAGACACGGAAGCAGATGGGATTCCAATAGATAACGTGGTGTTCATTTCAGACGCGGAGCTAGAAATCGACGATGAAAACCGAGTTTACCAAACTTTTCACGATGTACCAAGCACAGAATAGTAGCAACATTAAACCATCTAATACCACCGATGACGACCGTATGCAAACGAATTAGGAAAATGTCATAATTAACGCAAGAAACAGTTTTGGAGCGGAGACTCAGTCCACTCTCGCCATTATTGGGAGCGTCACTGGAAGGTGGATGTATCCGGGCCGCCATACCCCAACCCGTAGATGGACAATTCTCCAGTGCGACATGTCCTATGCTCATCGAAGGGGAAGGGTCGTTTGACCGAAACCCATGCGGCCGAAAGCCATTTGGCCGAATGCCACTAGGACGAACAAACTTTTAGGTAGAAACCCATCTGGTCGAAAGTTATTTCTCCCGAACGGGTCATCCGGCCGAAAAGGTCATTTGATCGAATAGGTCATATGGCCAAAAAAGGTCATTTGGCTGAATAGGACATTTAGCCGAAAGTCATTTGGCCGAAAGGATCATATAGCCGAATAGGTCATTTGACCGAATAAGACATTTAGCCGGGAAAGGTCATTTGGCCGAATAAGACATTTGACCAAATAGGATATTTCTCGCGCTTAGAATCACAGGGGCGTAACTGCATCGATCGATTTCTCCTCGTCGATATTTTATTCTTAATAATGTATCGAATTGCGGTAGTTTAAAGAAGATTCAATGTTTGTGATGATAAAGGATGGTTGCATCTTGCACCTTGAAGAGAAAACGATCAAAATATTTACGCCCTTTTGATATAATACGTTATTTAGCCGAACAGATCATTTAGCTGAATAGGTCATTTGACCGAATATGTAATTTTTCCGAACAGCTCATTCGGCCGAATAGTTTATTTGAAAAGTGAGAAATGAGGTGTAAAAAGTGAGACGTCTCATTTCGCACTACTTATTCCTCACTTCACACTTCTCATCTCTCACTTATCACTATGAAAAGTGAGTAGTACGAAGTGAGAAGTTGGACGTCTCACTACCAACTTCGCACTACTCACTTTTCACAGTGAGTAGTATGAGATGAAGAGTGAGAAGTGAGACGTCTTACTTCTCACCCTTCATTTCTTACTTATCACTTCTCATTGTGTAAAGTCAGAAGAGCAATGTGAGAAAGGAGACGGCTCTCTTCTCTCTCATCTAAGGGTATGCGATAACACACTTTTTCCTGACGAAACGAAACGAAACGCAATTTAAAATGACGATTTTGATTCGAAGCGAAACGAAACGAAATATACATTTACTTTCGAGACCTCGAAACGATACGAAATCAAGGACCATTAAATTCAAAATTTTACGAAACGAAATAAAATTTCAAATTTTTTCGGCGGAATTTTTATTGAATTGGTTTTTTGAAGTAAAATAACTTTTTCGCGATCAATAGAGTTTTACTAACAAAAAAAAGCAGTTACTGTGACTGAATACAGCGAAACTTTTGAGTATTTGATGGGCAGTGACATTGCACTATGGTCCAGGGTGTAGTTTTACTCTGAAAGATGCATTTTTCTCAAAAGTATAGTTTAGGTCGAAAATGCATCTTTTCTTATTAATCTTGTAATAGGGTGATAATGAATAAACTTATAAAAAGTGATAAAGCTGTAGATTTTTTATTTTTCACGAATGTCACCTTCTAAAGACTTTTGTGGTTTTTCAAAATGCGTGTTTTGCTATAATAACATCGTCTGTATCTTCTTTCGCTGTCGATTAATATCAATTTACCTGAAAAATTTGACTTTGGGAAAATTGGTAAAACTTAAGATTAAAAAATAACACATTCCCAATTTTTTCGACCTTATAAAGAATATGAATTGTTCTTTTAAATGCCGTGTGAACATATTTTTTGGTATTCCCTAATCGGAGATATAAAATTATGAAAAAGAAAATAATTTAAACAGAAAAACGATTTAAATTTTTGATCGAAAAAATAAATTGAGCATATTTGTACATCAAAAATTTCATTTTTTTTTGCTCTAAAAGTCACCCTAAGACGACTTTTCCACAAAACCGAAAACAAAAAAAAATAGATCAAAAATACTGTTTTTAGAGGGGCACCCTTATCCAAGTTGGTAAAATTGCTCTAAATCAGCCAACTTAAGAGCTACATAAAAAGCTTTTTTGTAAAACTTATTGAAATAAGCTGCGCTACAACTTTGCAGAACATAACATGTCAGTATTCCGAGAAATAAAAGAAATATTTTCTGATTTTGTTATCTGATAGACCATTACTATTCCGAACAATTTTGTAGAACAACATTTTTTTTTTAAATATAGCTTTGGCATAAAATGCATCTTTCCGCGTAAATCTGTTTCCTGAACCATAGTACATCGTCTTGCTGTTTTCTAACTTTCATGAAGAACGAAGGAGAAAGAGATTTATAAGTGCCAGTGGCGCCGGGAGTGGGTGGGACAAGTAGGACATGTCCTACGTATGAAAAAACCTGGGTAGGACAGTCGAAGCATTGTCCTACCAATGATTATGACCTATGATAAGAAAATACCAAATTTAATCAGATATTTGATAGTTTATCAGAGGCTAAACTGTCAATCGTGGAGGTTTCGGGGATTGTAAAGGAGAACTCTTTTCCGAAAAGCACCTCAGAGTCTGTGAGGAATTCTTTCTATTCCAAAAAAGTTTCAATTATGTTTTGAGATTTTCGAAGAAGTCTAAGTTTCTAATAGTTTCTGATCTTCCAAGTTTCTAATAGTTTCTGATCTTCCATAAAATTGTTGAATTTTTTCTAGTAGTACGTTATTATTTAAATTTAAAAAATACTTAGAGGCGTCAAAAAATATGGGTTCTTTGGAGAAGTTGACCTTAAAAAAAATAAACAATGGATTAAGCGAATAAAAAAAGTTGACGGTAAAGATCAAATTGAAACCATTAAAGATTTTTTTTAAATACAGGAATACATAGCCACTTCTGAAAATTCGTAAAGATGTTTGAAGACATGCTTCTAGGAAATGATCTAGCGAAGCGAGTTTTATAACTTATCCGAGGATGTCCGAAAAAATCTTTTGAAATATAAGAGGAAAGTCCTTAAAATTCAGTTTTTGTCCTACCCACGTTTTGGAACGAGACCGCGCCTCTGAAAGTGTAATGCCCTATAGATGAGCAAATTATATCCGCAATACAATCAGCACGAGCTATCAAAGGTACGATACCGAATCCGAGGATCGACCACTCCACTTCAGAGTTGGCTTTTTTTGACCTAACAATCTGAAGTTTTTATATGATTGGTTACGATTCGTCACGATTTTCAATTCCTCCTTCTCCGTGATGCACTACTAAAGTACAGCTGCTATGGACAGTATGAGCTAAAAGCAACCTTGAGTAAAGAACTTTCAGCAATTTTAATGATCTTTCAACACGTTCTGGATTATTTCTGGCAAATTTCTTACGAAGATCTAGAAATGCTCACGACTGCACGCATGTTTTACAAAAAGTTAAAGAATATCCCAAAATTTCAAATTTTCTTAGGGACTGTATGCATATTTAATTGATTCACCGAATATTGACTGTTATATGGAGCAACTTTTTATGCATGCTTTTAGGTGCGATTCAAATAGTTGTTTGAATGTGTAATGTAGCATTTTTGCCTTTCTCGTACAACTAAGTTGTACCGAAAGGCTATCATTTCACTCCAAAATCGAACTTTTGATAGAAGTCCCGGAGACACATAGTGTTATATACCATTCGACTCAGCTCGATGAGCTGAACAAATGTCTGTCTGTCCGTGTGTGCGTATGTGTGTGTATGTGTGTGCGTGTGTTTGTGCACAAAATGCCATAAAAAACATTAGCCAAATTTTCACATAGAAACTCTTAACCGATTTTCTTGCAACAAGTTGCATCCGACAGAGACTAAAACGCTGTTGATCACTATTGAATTTCATAATAATTGCAAATTGCAAAAAATAGATAATATTAAAATAGTGATGAGACATAGTCACATAGAACAATAATGTGTTATGAAAAATGCCTTGCATCTATGAATATTTTATCCGTGGCTTCCCATTAAGAGTTTCATCGTACTATAAAGATGCACGTGTTGCACGCATTTAGGCGTAAGTATGCTCTTCGTTCAGTTTCATAGTACTATGAAATTGTCCGAAAGTCAAAATTCGAACATAAGAAATTCGAGAAACTTTTGGCAGCGCCATCTGTCGTCTACTAGTGTAAATTTTATAACATTAGACGGTGTAACTGTTTTGCTTTTCTTGTACATCATCGAGGTGTAAGCGTAAAGGCTACATTTATTACCTTATTGCGCGAGAAAGGCGCCATCACCGCTAGGTGGATTAATCTGGGTTTTTTTCCTTAAGATAACCCAGAAATTGAGTAAATGGTACTATTCGTTTTCTGTTGATTATTTCTAACAAAACACTGAAGACTTTTTAATAGAAGAAAACCAAATACGTAGGCGTTAATACAAACATGTGTGTAACATAAAGTTTTAAAAACAGCCTTTTTGGTTTAATTTAGCGGCGCAGCCGAAATTTTTGATAATTTGAAATATAAATTAGGTTGAAATTTGTTTCAAAATTCCGTGGAATTCCGTTAAATTTCCGCTAAAAGCTGTTCTTTTGCAAGCGATTTTTTTGTAATTTGACGAAACGAAACGAAATCAAGAAATCAGATTTCGCAATGCTTAAATTCCACGGAATTTCATTTTGAACCACCTGAAACGAAATTTTTCGAAATACCGCTTATGCTTACTCATCATTTCTAACTTCTTATTTCTCACTTTTCACAGAAAGAAGTAATATTTGAGACGTCAAATGACACTCGACCTAACGACCTTAATGATGATCCTACGGCGGCAGTTGATGTGGGATAGTTGCCTCCCTTGCAGACAAGTACCCTTATACCAAAAGGAACCAGAACTTAACAGACCGATAATTTTCATCCACCGGATTGAATACAACTGGCAAATCTCAGCCATGGATACAGGAATGAAAGAACCAGCTATTCGTAGCCGCACTATTGCCTTGCAGTGGAACCTCAATGGAGTACAAGGAAGATACGCAGAATTGCTGTTGTTAACACACGAATATTCACCAATCTTGATTGCTTTTAAGTAACACGATTAGTGAAACCAGACATCCAGACAACGGAGTCGGATTGGGAGTACATGAAAGTGTCGGGTATGAATTTCTAAAACTAAGCTAGAAGCAGAGAAAAGAGGCATTGAGAGATCGGTTATTGAAGAATGCATAGTAGAGCAGAATGTTGTACTTTTTTTAAATATAAATGAACACACGAAGTTAGATCCAAAAACAGACACATCAGCCCTAGACCTCACCATCGCTTCGCCGGGAATCGTACTAAAAGATCCTTAATAATCCTTTTTCATTTTTGACTTTCGGAGTAATAACGATGATGCTCGATTGGTGTCTGACTATTGAATTCTTTATTTCGGTCTGTAACTTTAGTTTTTAACAATGATAGATTCCTAAAGTCTAGCTCTGTTGGCTAGGCGTCGGGGCGTTACTTTTGCAACCATTAAGTATGCAGTCTCCTAATTGGTTCGTTAGCGTCGGTTTAACTCGATCAGTTTTGTGAGAGTGAGCAAAGGAATAGACTGTGAGAGTAAGAGAAAATATAGAATGTGAGAGTAGATATGGTGAGTTACTGTATGTTTTGGTTTATGTCAATCAGAACGTGAGAATCAAAGAATGTGTGTATTGTGGGTCAATGGGTATAGCATTGCTCGCTATGTGAGAATTAGAACGGAAAGAAAAATCGTTGAGTAATGTCAACACGGGTAACTGAGTTGGTATGGCTTAAGTGGTGTTGAAAGACACGGGTTGCATGTTCATTGCTTTGCTTGTGGGAAATGGTTTGGAATATAGTCATGGAAATAAATTATGCACTCTACTGGTAAGGATGTTTACACTTGAAGGGTTTTGAAATGTTACCGAGTAAGATGGTTTGGAAATCGTCATTTGTCACTTGGATCTAGTGTGTCATATTGAATGTAAAAGTTTTCTATGGAAATCTAATGATGTGTTAAGAATAGTTAATTGCGTATAGCACAGTACATCAACTTCAATGCATGGACCGTTCTCTGAGAAAACTCGATCAAAATGGCTCGGGCGTGCGGGAGAGCTGCTTTTTTGAATCTAATGAAGTAAGCTCATTAGCTCCGCCCCTTCGTTATTCGTAATGAGTGCACATAAAATTTGCGTGCACTGTAGCGTCTACATTCATTCTACGGTAGAAAGTTAAATTGTCTCGATAAATTCGGATAATCGTTTGGTTGCTGATATTAGTTGTAAGGACGCATAATTGAAAATAAAGCAAACAATTCAGACAAGTTAATCAGACATTTGGTTTGTACTCAACTGAAAATTTCTAGTTGGTGGTTGAATATTCTTAACAGGGTTTCAGAAAGCGTAAATTGGTTCTTCTTAAAACTCCCAATTGAAACTGAAAAGTGATGGTTTTAGACTAAATTTCTTCAAAGTGAAATTAAATTTAATGGCTATGATTGTGTCGCTGGCGATCCCACCGGCATCAGTGATGGCCGTTGGCGAAGGTTGCCGTAGAAAATGTATCAGTCCCGGTAGGATGTGAAATTTTCACTTCAGATTCGTAGAATTGTTTGGTTGCTGTCAGTGGTTGTGGAGGCGCATCAAGACACTATATCGCTTCTTTTCATGACTACTATTTTGAACGGAAGATAGTTGATTTGAGACGAATTTTCTTCAAATTTGGGTAATCTAGAATGAAAATGACGCGCGCGCAAGACACGGCTTCTTTTATACACAGAGAAAATGAAGCCAAAATGTGCGTCCCTTATTTCCATCAGATATCCGCGTTGAAGATGCATGAACGAGATTGGTTGGTTCTGAAATTTTACCGTGCATGAAAAATTAAAATTTTAATCAACGTGGATGGAATAATCAATAGTATTTATACACTTAGCAAATTGATGGAAAGTCTTGAAAATCCATCGAAAAATAACGCTATTAACGTTTGAAATCTTACATGATTTTGTGACGGTCCTCAGTTTTGAAATTTTCATTTGGCAGCGTGTATCCGAGCCTTCCTCTTAGACGTAGTTTACGTCAAAAGTTTCTGTAGCAACCACCTGCAGACAACCACCAAAACTGACGCCATAAAATTTTCTTCAGTCATACATAATGCGAATAAATGTATTACATAGTCTCTTTCCAAGACGTGCTTGTGATTCTTCTACCGATGGCAACTTTGTGCCATTGCCTAGCGGTTATGTTTTGCACTTTGAACAAAATTCATCTCGGAACCAATTTCATTTTCAATCACTTATTGAAACAAAACCAAATTTAGAGTCTCGCGGGAAAATTGCACTTTGACCCGATGACATCCAAATCGTTCTAAACCCCATATTAGTGAATAAATTTCTGCAGTAAGCTCCCGCCGACAACAGTTATAATTCTGCTTCCGACGCCAAACGATTATGATTTGACTAGCTTTATGTACCCGGCCTTGCTCGGAATTGCCAGTTTGGTTTGCAGTTTTTTTACAATTGGAAAATGATAAAACCAATTGGTCAACAGGGTAATTGTGTTTACTTATTCATACTTTATCATTTGATTAAAAGAAGGCTTTTGGAAACATTGACTGATTTTGAAGAAGGGATCGTGGGTTTGAAAGGTCTTATTCCGAGCAAACATCTATTTCTAAAGAGGGAAAAACATTCATCGATGCCATATTCCGGGCAACGCATATTTTTAAAGAAGGGATCACACCCACCACTGCCTTATTCCGGGCAAATGCCTACTTTTAAAGAAGCAATCACATCCACCATTCAGAAGGAAACACATTAATCATTGCCATTATTCCGATGAACAACAATACCCAATACCAATATCCCCCCCCCCCCCCCTCCCTCCCATTCCAAAAGTCCCTTCCAGCCTATCTATAATAGTTTCCTTTGTGTAGGGATTACGTGTTTACGTGTTTGGTTTGAATTGACCTATGCGATAAAAAGGTATACTAAACTGTTCGTTTAATGAATATACCCTCTCTCTCATTTAGCTATGGCATTTATACCCAGTCTGATATAGTCTTCCTTAGACAGATAATATGGGTTCCAAATTTGATGGACATCGATAAATGGGTTCAGAAGTCATGCTGAATTGATCGATAACTAAACAATACCCCCTCCCCAACCCTCCCCCTTTTAAACTTACTTAACCACATCCACAAAAATCGGTTCCTTAGGACAGACAATATTTGATACAAATTTGGTTCAAATCGGTCATGAGGCTCAGGATTTACATTGAGTTGATCGATATCGAAGCAATACCGCTCTCCCCACACCCTTCCCATTTTCCAAAGAGCATGCTTAACCCCTCTATCGTCCCCTTTGTAAGATAAAGAATTTGTGTTCCAAATTTGGTTGAATTCGGCCATAGATCGATAATTAAGCAATACCCCTCCCCCCATACCCTCCCCCTCTTCCAAAATGCATGCTCAACCCCCCTATCGTTCCAAATTTGGTTAAAATCGGTGAATGGGTTCAGAAGTTATGCTGGAACATACATACAAACATACATACAAACATACAAACATTGAGTTTTATATATATAGAAGATAGAAGAAGAAGATAGAAGATAGATAGATTTATGAAGAAAGTTCGGCAAAAATCAACTCTCTCAATCAGTCCGTCATTCGATAATTCCGCGCTACGGACGCCGTTGATTGTCAGATCAGTCGAAGATGCTGATTGGAACACGGATGTAAATTACGTGCTGCTGCTGCCACGACCGCCACCACCATCGTAGCGAAACATTTTCTGCTGCACCACAGCCGTTATTGCTGGAATCTGGACGCCCTGGCCTCGCTCTCCGTGAAATCCAGAATAAAAATGAGGGACGCACCCGAAACACGGATCTTTTTATACACAGGGAAAATGAAGATGCGGGCCAAAAGGCCAGTACCTAACATAAATCTGATGTCCGTGTTGGAGATGCATGGACGGGATTAATTAATTCGGAATGTTTTACCGGGTTTGCAAAGAAATAACATTTTTAATAGTTCAACGTTGATAATCAATAGTATCGAAAGCATTGGCAAATTGCTGGAGTTGCCGAGTCGATTGATAAGAAAATCTCTAAAATCCATCGAAAGATAAAGACGCCATTAGTGTTTGAAATCTCTTCTAATTTCGTGACGGTCTCGAATTTGGGAATTTCCGTTTTACACCCCTTAGACATAGTTTACGTCAAAATCAGGGGGCCTCAATCAGATAGATGATAGCGATGCCTAGTCATTACTTCCTAATCTGAATGGGAGATGAACAGCAAAATGGCTATTAAAATCGGTTAGCACGTTCCAATTACTTACTTCAATGCTAACTGATATATATTTTTTCATCTTTCGTTTATTTGGAAGGCTCATTTGCCGTGAAGCGTTACGGAGCCGAAATCTGGTTCAAGCTTTAGCTAGCAAAGGTGGCTCTTCTCGACTATCTATTCCATAAGTAGTCAATACGAATAAGGGCGTCCTTGTGATGTTTTGCTGTACCTGTTGTGAATAGTAAGTACATCCCCATTACCTACATTTCAAGAAGATATCTTTCTTGCTTCAGAAGTGATTCATTTTTTACAGTGGTACTAGTCTCTTCTTCTTCTTTTTCTATAAATAAAATTGAGTTTATTCTTCCTTTGAGGCAATATAAATGACGAACGGATGGACGGATTAGCAAGATTTCTTCACTAATCGATTCGTCTTGGGATCGGCTCTGTGTATATGCATGAAAAGATAGAAATAGAACATTTCACTGGGGAAAGCTGAACAAATGTAAAAATACTACATTTTCATGAGTTTTGTAGAAAAGCATCTAACTCAAACTAAAATAAAAGCTTGTTAAAAAACCCAGATTAATCCACCTAGCGGCGATGATGCCTTTCTCGTGCATCGTAAAATGTACTGAAAAAGTCACATAGGAAAGGTCAAAAAAGCACTTTAGGGGGAAAGATCGCATATTTTCTATCATTTTGCATGTTTTTGCATTAATTACTATGCATTCCCACCATTCTTGAAAAAAATTTTTTTTTTCGATTTTGAAATTTTTTTTCCAAGGGGGGACCCTTGGGAAAAAACAATGATTTTTCAATAATTCCGAAATGCAATGTCCGATCAGGCCAATTTTTAATAGCAAACAATGGGACCGCATTCCCCGTCGAATGCGACTTGTTGCGAGTAAATCGGGTAATGCTAAGTTCCAAAAAGTGTGTCTACAAAATTTGTACACATACACACATACACACACACACACATACATACATACACACAAACAGACATCACCTCAATTCGTCGAGCTGAGTCGATTGGTATATAACACTATGGGTCTCCGAGCCTTCTATCAAAAGTTTGGTTTTGGAGTGAAATTATAGCCTTTACGTATACTTAGTATACGAGAAAGGCAAAAAACAGTATACAACCCAAATGTTAATAGGGCAGTGTTCCATGCAGTGACGCTACCCACGACGAAGGAATGTGTAAAGTTCAAAATTAAAACGGATGGTATGGATTGAAAAATTACAAATTATAATGTACTGTAAGCCTAGACACCTATCCATTAGGCGCTTGTCGGATTGAAACACTATTATCATGATAAGCAAACTTCGTAACGCTAGTCATATATTCATATTTTTCAGGGGCTTTGATTATAAATTATAATTATAATAATCAATAATTTATTCAATTGGTCTAATTATAGAGGCCTAATTTTGTAAAATTAAACATGTTTAATACCATAGAAATGAGTAAACTTTATATGGTAGTACATATATTTAAATATTTCAACACAAACGCCATACATCTAAAAGAGCAGCCTCTATGTTTTTCGAAATATTTCGTCATGCTCACCAATCATTCGAAAGAAAAGAACAATCTAACCAAAAATATATCCAAAGGTATAAGATTGAAGGCGATTGTAATGATCGTTGCAGGAGTTGTTTCTCTTTAATTTATACTTTTAATTCATCAACTCCTGGAACTTTTTCCTAAGAAATAGCATCCCTAATTGGCTATAGAGGCATTCCACGGGGGCATGTCAGTCGATCCTGAGCGACCATTTCGAAAATATTTGAAACTCTGCACAGTTTTTCAATTTCATCTAAATCGTCATTTTTCGATATCAAATCTTCATATTGAGTCACGACTAACTTTTCAAAAGGGTGTATGTGAAAATGGTTCAAAAATATTTAAAAAGCTGCACAGCAAAAACGGAATGTTCGATTGTTATGATTTTTTCAGCAAAGTTAGACAACTAAATGGTGATTCTTAAAAAATGTGCACAGTAAAAAAAATTTTTTGCCTTTAAAATATCATTTTGTCACAAAAACTCAAATATCTCAAAACCCTATCTTTTTTCGAACGTAATTTTTTTAGGGAAAACGGTCCATTATATTAGCTATCTACCATAAAAATTTGGTGATGGTAAACTAATAAACAAAAAAGTTATGACATTTCAAACATTTCACAATTTTCACATTTAGTAAAAAAAATTTTTTTTTTGTGTATGTTATTTCGAGAATTGCAGTTTGATGCAGATTTTATTGTTAAGGGACGTGATTTAAACAAGTTGTTTTCATGATATTTTGATTTAATTATTCATAGCATCTATAAGAAACTTAGACACGATCCAGTGTTGTGATCAAAAGTATTGATAGTGTCATAATTTTCATTGCACGTGACTGGCGAAAAATTCTTTTAATAGTGTTGAAACCTGTTGATAATAACGTTGATAGAAACATATCAGAAATGTTATTTTTAAGACAAAAGCTGCAAAATCAAAGATTTATATACACGTGTACGTCTATAGTTTACCTGCAAAAAATATACCTCTTAGAGAATAGACTTTATGATCGGAAGGAAACGGGTATCTTCAACAACAACAAATGCATGATAGGTACATACCATGACAATGCTTCACGAAAAAGCAAAAAATTACTACTACTAAGGTTGTTAAAGATCTTATAGTAATTTTTTCTTCAGTCAAGCAAATGACACCAAACTAGTCAGTAAAAACTTAAAAGTGATTTTGTTTATTGAAATATTACGAACAACATGAGTAGCCGCTTTCTCAACTGTTGTAGGCCGTTTGATGGAAAAAAGTGTTCAAAAGAGTTACGAAATCTCACCGAAAGCACCATAGATAAACTGAAAGCGACTGGTTATGCTCCAATGTCCACATTGAATACAAATTTACGCATTTGCACGTCCTGCCGTCTAAACGTTGACAAAAGAGCAATCTGTATATCATCGGTTGAGCAGAGCGCAGGAAGTTCGAAAACGACAGCAACTGAGGAATTGCCAGATGTATCGACAACAACTGAGGAATTACCAGAAGTATTAAGTGCTGAGAGCCTTGCCACCGTACCATCAGCGAAATCTGTTTCAACAAATCAATCGGAAGATGAGTGTATCCAAAAGGTCAACATCGAACGCTTTAACGAGGGCATAGCTGGGATAAAAGTGACTCTGATTAAATGGAGTAAGATGGACTACGTTTATTACCCGGAGAAAAAATACCGTGAAATAAACGAAGCTGTACGAAGAAACCTCTTCAAATTAGGACCTGATGATGTGGAAAATACAGACTACGATGAGGTAATTATAAATATGAAGGAAAGGTTCTCGAATGCAGCCACGACAAGGAAAGAAAAATTATTGATTTTGTCGATGCTGCCAAGTTCGTGGTCTATTCAGGATGCCATTGATGAGTTCAAAACCAATAGAAATACAGTAAAAGAGGCAAAACAATTGAAGAATAACTGTCTTTCAACCAAAAATACTAGGTCTAGTACTGCATTAACAGATGAGACAAAAGAAATAGTAGTTCAATATTTTGAAGATGATGAAGTAAGTCGAGCTATGCCTGGTCAAAAAGATTATGTATCAGTAAAAAGATGGAAAGCGTCAAGCAATCCAAAAACGATTAATGATGACGAATTTGAAAGAAGCGTACACACGCTTCAAGGAAATTCACGATAATATTAAAATAGGTTTTTCCTCATTTGCAAGCCTTCGGCCAAGGCAATGTAAGCTTCTTTCCAATTCAGGAACACATAATGTGTGTGTGTGCACAACCCATGAGAATATTAATCTTATTTTACATAGTTTGAAAAGAATCAATTTAACAAAGGATATTAAAATGTTAACTGGTAGTCTTTTGTGTGAAAATACAGCATCAAATTGCTATCTACGATCTTGTTCGGATTGTCCAGATTCTTCATCATTGGAAAATACTTTATTCGCTGAGTTTGAAGAAAAATATATTGATCAGTTATCATTTGAGCAATGGGTGACCACGGATAGGTGTGACATAGAAACTATTGTAAAACCTGTAGATGAGTTTGTGTCATATTTTTGCTTGAAATTAGAAAGAGTTCAGTGCGAGATTTCTCTTGTTTCGGATAGCAGAACGATGGCATGGCGCGATCGGACGAAATATTGTGTTCTGCTTTGCGCGGCCGGTAATAAAAATCAGTTCAGTGCGAGATTTCTCTTGTTTCGGACAGCAGAACGATGGTGCGATCGGACGAAATATTGTGTTCTGCTTTGCGCGGCCGGTAATAAAAATCAGTTCAGTGCGAGATTTCTCTTGTTTCGGATAGCAGAACGATGGCATGGCGCGATCGGACGAAATATTGTGTTCTGCTTTGCGCGGCCGGTAATAAAAATCAGTTCAGTGTGAGATTTCTCTTGTTTCGGATAGCAGAACGATGGCGCGATCGGACGAAATATTGTGTTCTGCTTTGCGCGGCCGGTAATAATAATCAGTTCAGTGCGGGGTTTCTCTTGTTTCGGATAGCAGAACGATGGCATGGCGCGATCGGACGAAATATTGTGTTCTGCTTTGCGCGGCCGGTAATAAAAATCAGTTCAGTGCGAGATTTCTCTTGTTTCGGATAGCAGAACGATGGCATGGCGCGATCGGACGAAATATTGTGTTCTGCTTTGCGCGGCCGGTAATAAAAATCAGTTCAGTGTGAGATTTCTCTTGTTTCGGATAGCAGAACGATGGCGCGATCGGACGAAATATTGTGTTCTGCTTTGCGCGGCCGGTAATAAAAATCAGTTCAGTGCGAGATTTCTCTTGTTTCGGATAGCAGAACGATGGCATGGCGCGATCGGACGAAATATTGTGTTCTGCTTTGCGCGGCCGGTAATAAAAATCAGTTCAGTGCGAGATTTCTCTTGTTTCGGACAGCAGAACGATGGTGCGATCGGACGAAATATTGTGTTCTGCTTTGCGCGGCCGGTAATAAAAATCAGTTCAGTGCGAGATTTCTCTTGTTTCGGATAGCAGAACGATGGCATGGCGCGATCGGACGAAATATTGTGTTCTGCTTTGCGCGGCCGGTAATAAAAATCAGTTCAGTGTGAGATTTCTCTTGTTTCGGATAGCAGAACGATGGCGCGATCGGACGAAATATTGTGTTCTGCTTTGCGCGGCCGGTAATAAAAATCAGTTCAGTGCGAGATTTCTCTTGTTTCGGATAGCAGAACGATGGCATGGCGCGATCGGACGAAATATTGTGTTCTGCTTTGCGCGGCCGGTAATAAAAATCAGTTCAGTGCGAGATTTCTCTTGTTTCGGATAGCAGAACGATGGCATGGCGCGATCGGACGAAATATTGTGTTCTGCTTTGCGCGGCCGGTAATAAAAATCAGTTCAGTGTGAGATTTCTCTTGTTTCGGATAGCAGAACGATGGCGCGATCGGACGAAATATTGTGTTCTGCTTTGCGCGGCCGGTAATAAAAATCAGTTCAGTGCGAGATTTCTCTTGTTTCGGATAGCAGAACGATGGCATGGCGCGATCGGACGAAATATTGTGTTCTGCTTTGCGCGGCCGGTAATAAAAATCAGTTCAGTGTGAGATTTCTCTTGTTTCGGATAGCAGAACGATGGCGCGATCGGACGATATATTGTGTTCTGCTTTGCGCGGCCGGTAATAAAAATCAATTCAGTGCGAGATTTCTCTTGTTTCGGATAGCAGAACGATGGCATGGCGCGATCGGACGAAATATTGTGTTCTGCTTTGCGCGGCCGGTAATAAAAATCAGTTCAGTGCGAGATTTCTCTTGTTTCGGACAGCAGAACGATGGTGCGATCGGACGAAATATTGTGTTCTGCTTTGCGCGGCCGGTAATAAAAATCAGTTCAGTGTGAGATCTCTCTTGTTTCGGATAGCAGAACGATGGCATGGCGCGATCGGACGAAATATTGTGTTCTGCTTTGCGCGGCCGGTAATAAAAATCAGTTCAGTGCGAGATTTCTCTTGTTTCGGACAGCAGAACGATGGTGCGATTGGACGAAATATTGTGTTCTGCTTTGCGCGGCCGGTAATAAAAATCAGTTCAGTGTGAGATTTCTCTTGTTTCGGATAGCAGAACGATGGCGCGATCGGACGAAATATTGTGTTCTGCTTTGCGCGGCCGGTAATAAAAATCAGTTCAGTGCGAGATTTCTCTTGTTTCGGATAGCAGAACGATGGCATGGCGCGATCGGACGAAATATTGTGTTCTGCTTTGCGCGGCCGGTAATAAAAATCAGTTCAGTGCGAGATTTCTCTTGTTTCGGACAGCAGAACGATGGTGCGATCGGACGAAATATTGTGTTCTGCTTTGCGCGGCCGGTAATAAAAATCAGTTCAGTGTGAGATTTCTCTTGTTTCGGATAGCAGAACGATGGCGCGATCGGACGAAATATTGTGTTCTGCTTTGCGCGGCCGGTAATAAAAATCAGTTCAGTGCGAGATTTCTCTTGTTTCGGATAGCAGAACGATGGCATGGCGCGATCGGACGAAATATTGTGTTCTGCTTTGCGCGGCCGGTAATAAAAATCAGTTCAGTGCGAGATTTCTCTTGTTTCGGACAGCAGAACGATGGTGCGATCGGACGAAATATTGTGTTCTGCTTTGCGCGGCCGGTAATAAAAATCAGTTCAGTGCGAGATTTCTCTTGTTTCGGACAGCAGAACGGTGGCACGATCGGACGAAGACGAAATATTGTGTTCTGCTTTGCGCGGACGGTAATAAAATTCAGTTCAGTGCGAGATTTCTCTTGTTTCGGACAGCAGAACGATGGCGCGATCGGACGAAATATTGTGTTCTGCATTGCGCGGCCGGTAATAAAAATCAGTTCAGTGCGAGATTTCTCTTGTTTCGGACAGCAGAACGATGGCGCGATCGGACGAAATATTGTGTTCTGCTTTGCGCGACCGGTAATAAAAATCAGTTCAGTGCGAGATTTCTCTTGTTTCGGACAGCAGAACGATGGTGCGATCGGACGAAATATTGTGTTCTGCTTTGCGCGGCCGGTAATAAAAATCAGTTCAGTGTGAGATTTCTCTTGTTTCGGACAGCAGAACGATGGCGCGATCGGACGAAATATTATGTTCTGCATTGCGCGCCCGGTAGGCCGGTAGTTAGTTTGTACTACTTTTCGCGCCCGATTCATGGCTAGGTAAAATCACTGTGTATAAAGAATGGCACGGTCGTATCGCTTATCAGAGTGAATCCAGATCCAACGATGCCTACCAATTAACTGATAATCCTTCCTGTGGTTTTTGTGGAGACGCAGAGGTAAACACGGTCTTCAAATAGCAAAAACCACCTACTAATATTCCTTCCTTCTTCCTAACTGACTACAAGGACGTGGCCGGCGCCGTTATTGATCATTTGAATTTTAGAGTCACTGAAACTTGCACACTGAGAATGCTTGAACAATCCCAGTCAATCATTCAGTTGATTCTTTGTGCAATTTCACTGATTCTGGTCAATCACGGAGTAGCAACCATAGATATGTGTTGTCAGTCAAAGCTAAGCTAAGCTAAGCTATTTTTGCTTGAAATTAGAAAGTTTAATCCCTCACGATTTCATTAAAACAGAACAATCCAGCTTTTTAAAAAATACGAAAAATACATTACAAAATGGTGAATTTTTAGTCATTTGTGATTTTTCTGAAAATTACAGCTTTGTATTGCAAGATGAAGTGCAGTCCCATGACTGGAACGTACAACAAGCTACAATTCATCCATTCGTTATTTATTTTAATGGAAGTACGCAAATTGAACACTTAAGTTTTATTATAATTTCCGAAGATTTAAGACACGATTCAGTATCCGTAAACTTGTTCATTGAAAAATGATTAACTTTTACGCGTTGATAAGCATAAAGAAGTCAAAAGATATATTTCATGTCTGATGGAGCAGCGTCGCAGTACAAAATTGTAAGAATTTTCGAGCCTATGTCAATTTAAATCAATGTACGGAATTGATGCAGAATGGCATTTTTTGCTACATCACATGGCAAAGGTCCTTGTGATGCTATTGGAGGAACAATAAAGCGCATGGCCACAAGAGCAAGTTTAGCCAAAG
Source organism: Armigeres subalbatus (assembly GCF_024139115.2). Lineage (NCBI taxonomy): Eukaryota > Metazoa > Arthropoda > Insecta > Diptera > Culicidae > Armigeres > Armigeres subalbatus. The sequence goes on along the minus strand of NC_085140.1, from coordinate 351,234,067 downwards.
AACGTGAGCATCCAATTAAAACTGCGAAAGAACTTTTGATTGGGCAAATCGTAGAAAAGAAAAAGATTTAACCAAATTATCATTTTGTTTTACTACTACTGAAGAGTACGAAATAAAGGCTTCAGAGCTCAGCGAGCAATTTAATAACGCGAAAACGATCCAAGGAACCCAAAAATTTCACTGTTTCATTCCATTGTCGGAAAATAAAATTAAAGCAAAACTATACTCAAACTGTGCTGATAATAATTCAAAAGTGTTCGATATTTTAAAAAATTTGAATAAAATAAATAAAAATAGGTGTTAATGAACTGGTTTCATGATATCTTAAGCCATACCAAAGTTCAAACCCAAAACTCGTAGAGTTTCCATAACATCATTGTGTAACTGCCACATTTAATTTAATACTTAGGATAATATTAATTCATTTTATTTATTTATACATATAATATTTATACATATAATATACATAATATCGATGAATACATAAATATGGAATATCATACAAACAACTTGTTTAACTCACGCAAGGCCCTTAACAATAAAATCAGCATCAAATCAGTGATTCTTGAAAAAAATACACGGAATTTTTTTTTGTTTACTATGTGAAAATTGTGAAATGTTTGAAATGTCATAACTTTTTGTTTATTAGTTTACCATCACCAAATTTTTATGGTAGATAGCTAATATAATGGACCGTTTTCCTAAAAAAATTACGTTCGAAAAAGATAGGGTTTTGAGATATTTGAGTTTTGTGACAAAAATGATATTTTAAAGGCAAAAAATTTTTTTACTGTGCACATTTTCTTAAGAATCACCATTTAGTTGTCTAACTTTGCTGAAAAAATCATAACAATCGAACATTCCGTTTTGCTGTGCAGCTTTTAAATATTTTTGAACCATTTTCACATACACCCTTTTAAAAATTTAGTCGTGACTCAATATGAAGATTTGATAACGAAAAATGACGATTTAGATGAAATTGAAAAACTGTGCAAAGTTTCAACTCAATAGAAAATCATGAATTAAAAATTTTCTTAAATTTTGATGCTGTTGCTTGGAATCGCTCTATAGTTAATAGTTATGTTCCTCCACAAATCGATCACCCAAACAATTGAAATCGACTTAAGGACCGTCCTGAAAACCTTCCCAGCGCTCGCTTCTCGTAGAATAAATTGTCCCCTTAGGGGGCACAGACGTCGGAATAACTGATGATGGAGGGTTGCGCCGCGCGATTTTATCTATAATTCCGACATAAAGCGCAGATTTCACGCGTCATAAAAAGATATCGCAATTTATAGGTGCTGTTGCTGCTGCAGTGGGTGACTCCACTTTTTACGGTTCCCTCCTGGCCCGGTGCGGTACTTTCTTCAAGTTCCTAACGGTTTTGGAAAAGTAGGATGTACAGAGTGGGATTCACTCTTTTTGGGATGAAAATTGTATGTAATTTATACACAAATTCAAACAAGGGACAGCTGATCTTCAAAACGAGATGTACGTACTGGAAAACACTCAGATCTCCGCTTCCTGAAAATTTTGAATAATTTACCATTTGCCATCAAAATTTTGCAATTCAAAACACCGGTTGTGTCAAATTTCGAACGTTTTTAGTTTTGGAATCGAGGAAAGTACAAATTTGAGCAACAATCTAGAAATAATTTCAATTTCCAAGTTTGTGGAAAATTTCGGCCCTGTCTAAATACCTTGCGACCTCGGTACCACAGTTCCAGTCAACTGCGTCTAAGACGAAATGTCAACGTTGCTCCCCAAGCTCATCTTATTTCCTTTATTCGCTTTATTGTAAGGGTATGCGATAAGACACTTTTTCCTAACGAAACGAAACGAAACGAAATGAAAGTTAAAATGTTTGTGTTGATTCGAAACGAAACGAAACGAAAATATATTTACTTTCGAGACTTCGAAACGATACGAAATTAACGTTCATTTAATTCGAAATTTTTCGAAACGAAACGAAATTAGAATTTTTCCGCGGAATTTTTATTACATTATGTACATTATTTACGCAATTCTGAATTCATTTTCTCAAAGTCAAATAACTGTTTTGCGACCAATAGAATTATAGTAACAGAAGAAGCCTAAGGGGCCCTCCTTAGCCGTGCGGTAAGACGCGCGGCTACAAACCAAGACCATGCTGAGGGTGGCTGGGTTCGATTCCCGGTGCCGGTCTAGGCAATTTTCGGATAGGAAATTGTCTCGACTTCCCTGGGCATAAAAGTATCATCGTGTTAGCCTCATGATAACGAATGCAAAAATGGTAACTTGGGTTAGAAACCTCGCAGGTGGGGATGTAATGCCAATAAGAAGAAGAACAGAAGAAGCAGTCTGTAATAAATCGCCGTGTTCCCGTTTACCATTCCATTGACGATAAGGCAATACCCCAGCATTTGTGCTGCTTTCAAAGGAATTCAAAGGAGTGCTCCCGAATTTGATAAATTTTATATGAGTTCAGTTTTATATCAGTAAGTATGTATATAAAAATTTAGGAATTGTGGGATTCATTTTGTATTCTGATTCAAATTCTATTTAAAACCTTATTTCATTTAAGACTAATGTGATTATGCTGAAGCATACTTCATATTCATTTATCAGCGTGGTTTTATGGCATTGAACTGTATCAAAACCAGAATATACAAATATAGTATACGCAGATAGAGAATTGTTATTAAGATACATTTGCTCACTGGACGAATCCTCTGCACCTTTCTAAAATGTTCAAAAATATGTCTTTCAGATTGTGTTTCAGAAATGCGATCGCAAATTTTGTACGACTGCAATTGCCAGGAATGATTAAATATTTTTTTCCTTTTTCATACACAAACTTAAAACATTTGTGACAAAATTCAAGAGCTGTTGAAATTCAAAATTTATGGGCTTAATTTTTAATTCTCGTGTAAGAAGTTGGATAAAATTTTTAGAGTAAACTATTCACCACCATAACTTTCTATTGTGGAAAAATGCTGAACTACAAATATTTTACTGTTCAAAGGGGCGAGAACAAAAACACGATGAAACAAAAAATTACGCATTTTTTAAATATTTTAAAACCAATATGGAACTTTAAAATTAGATTTTGATCTACTCTTAAACATACATTAAGGATTTTATCACTGATCAATAGACTGGCCCAGGAAACAAAAAGTTGTGTAATTCCACGGGGCACCCCCCAGGATTGTGTCTTTGGGTGAGAAAAACAATCTCTGAAAATTTCAGCTCAATCGCTTGTTGCATAACCTGGCGCATTTGATTTGAAGTTTGTATGGGGATTTCAGCCAAAATGTATAGGAAAATACACCTCCGTCACTCATTCGATCTGGAAATTGGTTCTGATTGTTCGATTGACCTCAGAATTGCAAAAACGGCAGTTGGTATGCTACAGGACAATTTCACAGAACATTGTATGATGATTAAATGAACTTTTATATAGGTTTTGGCTGATGCGATTCGATCAAAAAATCCAAAAATACACAAATCAGCTCCTAATAAACCAGCCGAAATCTATATAAAAGTACATTTAATCATCATGCAAAGTTCTGTGAAATTGTTCTGTAGCATACCAACTGCCGTTTTTGCAATTCTAAGGTCAATCTAGCAATCAAAACCAATTATCAGATCGAATGAGTGACGGAGGTGTATTTTCCTATACATTTTGGCTGAAATCCCCATACAAATTTCAAATCAAATGCGCCAGCTTATGCAACAAGCGATTGAGCTGAAATTTTCAGAGATTGATTTTCTCACCCAAAGACACAATTCGGGGGGGGTGCCCCGTGGAATTCGACAACATTTTTTTCTCCCCATACTAATCTGGGCCAGTCTACTGATCAATATCAAAAACTTTTCCAATTCTGAACAGTTGACTTTTCCCGTCATTTTTTTTTATTCGCTCACATTCGCTCACACTGCAGCACTTTTTCAGCTTGTGTTTTCGATTTATAAAATAGTTAGAGGCTTAAAAAATATGAGTTCTTTGAGAAAATTAAGCTTAAAAAAGCCAAAGAATCGATTGAGACATTGAAACGATAGCAATTTTTGACGGGATTCGTCAATTGAAAATAACAAAAAAAAAAAGTCAGAGTACCCTGTCTGGGTATTAGAGAGATAAGAAAAAAATATTTAAAAAAAATCAAAAGACAAATGCGAAAAGAGTAATAGAGTGGGATTATTGATTTCTCGTGCTAAAAACTTTTTTCATGAATTTAAGTGAGGAAAAATCTGCGGATAAGAATAACAAGAATCTCAACAAGCAAAACACATGAATAAAATGTAATTTTAATTATTTCGATTAATATGGTTGGCACAAATGAATAAATGCCAGATCCAATCAAATCACAGTCCTATTGGATCGAAATTGATTCAAATGACATTACATGTAGTCTTACACCTCGGAAATCTCATCCATTAATGTTGTTCTCATGTGCTTCCAAAAAGGCGCAACTTCGTCGTGGAAAGTAAAATAAATCCTGGCGAAATTTGCAGACAAGCTCCTGATCTGTAAACTAGCCTGATCTGTAAAGTACGTGGGGACCGAACAAATTTTCCCTCGTTGAAACTACCCTAAACTCGATTTTTTTTCAGTTTAATATAATTTATAATTTATAATTTATAATTCTATAGTTTATAATTGATTACAGTCCGACTGGGGTGTTTATTGATATATTTTGGCTTTTTTAGTCTGATTTATTCAAAAGGGGTTTATATACGTATTGCCCGACGTTTCGGCCCGTTTATTTATTGGTTCTTTTTCAAGAGAAAAGCTGTCTGCCGTTCTTCACACACCTAACAGCTATATACATATATGCAAGGATTGGAGCTTCTGGTATTCGGACACATAATTTGATTGTCATTAACATATTTTTTTACATTAGTGTCCCATCTGTTTAACAGACTGAAAAAGCCAAAATTTATTAATAATTCATAATTAATTTTTATTATCGTTTTTTCACAGTGGATGATTTAGCAAAAAATATTCAGAATTCTTCAGAAAGGTTTTAAATGATTCATGTTTCGAAAAGAATCAAACGACTGAAAAATATATGGTAAAGCAGATTTGATAAAAAAAAGATTAAGCTACTTCGCAAAATTAAAAAATTGAAAATGAACTTAATCTTGTCTGTCCCAGCGCTTAATTTTATTAACATTTAGTCGTGACCTGATTCTCATGATATACTTGTCTATCAAGTTACCGATTCCGTTCAATCCGCTGATGGAATGTGCCAAGTTTAGATGCCTTCGGAATTAGCAGAAAAAAAACATTGAAATGAAACTTTTTGAAAAAATCTCTTTTGCCACCTGTTGTCATCAACTTTTAAAAACCTTGAGAAAAGTCGAACCATGCAAAATTCATATTTTTGGTATTTATAAGTACTAATTTGGCTTTAGATTCCTGTCTAAAATATTGAATTTGTTTGAATAATGTTTTGGAGCTCTTTGGAAAAATCAATGAAAAAACGGGATAAATTGAGGTTTTTTGTAGATTACGACGGGACAGCATAAAAAGATCTACAAAACGGGTCTGTCCCGTTAAATACGGTACGTATGGTCAGCTTAGGATAAGGAGAGGAAAATTAGTTTGATACTCATTATTATAAGACTATAAGAGGAATGCTGGTTTGAGACATAAGAGGTGAAGAAGTTGGTCTTTAATAAAAAAGATACGCTCTAAAAATATTTACAAGGGCCTCAGGAATCCGCGCAACGACTTTGCCTCTTTGACAAAGTTGTACTGATATGATTCATTTCTAATTACATTTACACTCTGAGCCTGACATCTTAAATATAAGGTCGGACAACTTTTGGAAAAGAAGGGATAGAATAGTTAAAAATATTTTTCGTTTTCTGGTGGACAGTATGGCTTAAGTCTAAATTCGTTTCGAAATTCCGCGGAATTCCGTTAAATTTCGTTATAAGCTAGATTTTTCTAGCGATTTTTTTGTAATTTTACGAAACGAAACGAAATCAATAACTCAGATTTCGACATGCTCAAATTCCGCGAAATTCCGCGGAATTTCGTTTCGAACCACCTGAAACGAAATTTTTCGAAATACCGCATATGCTTACTGTATTGCATTTTTCTTTTTCGCACAAAACGGAACTGTCTGGACATGGAGAAGGCAGTGCGGAGCTGCATAGTTCCGCGGTGGTTGGTGCCATACCAAGATCTGCGCTTCGCTGCTGTGGCTGCAGGGTAGGTGCACGCCGGCCGAAGACAAAACATTGACATTCCACCTGAAACAGAACGGAGAATCGTGGTGTACCTTCGAGCGAGTGCCATTTTTATGGTTCGCTCGATGATTTACGTCGCTGCTCGGTTCAGATGCGGCGAACAAAAATTCATCCATCACGACGAATATCGGCAAAAGCATAGTCGGAAGTGGGGAAAATTGCTGGAAGTATAGTTGAAGGCATTCCAAAGCTTTGTGATTTGTTTTGTACCTTTCCACATTCTAACGAAATAACGACGACGACGACGATGGTGACTCGGAAGTGGGCTGAAGCGTGGCTTCTTCCAGCGATTAGGGTTTCAAACACCTCATTTGGTTCTCATCAGATTATGCTAATTTCAAAGCTCATTATGGTTATGGTTCATTATGGAGGAGGAAGGGGCCTATCAGTTCGTGCTACTCGAATACCTTTATCACAGACCGTTATCAGGGAAACCGATCTACCGTGTGCACTCGTTTGTGTGTGTGTTTATCCAACGGGGGCCAAATACAGTTTGCATAATTAAAGTCTTCCCATAATTAGATATACATATTTCTATCCGATGATTATAGATACGTGAGTAAATTGGAACAATATTCTGGAAATTGAGGCAATAAATAATAATCATAGATTACATGATTTGTTTATCATGAATTCCTTGGGATGCATAATTGAAAACAACCAGAGAAGACGCACTGTGTTCGTGGATTAGTAAAGCATTTTATTTGACTGGATGTTGATATTCCAATGTTAATTGAAATCATATTCCACAAAAACGCGCCTTATGGTAAAAAAATCCGAGCAGTGTTTGCTTAATGCTAAGGTCAAATGGGCCTAAATATTTGTTCTAGACGAACGTCATTTGGCAGAAACGTTCATTTGTCTGAGTTTTGGACAAGTTTTGGCCAATTAGTTGAATTATTTCACTTCACATTGTTTGAAGCGAGAAATAAGCTTCCAGAAGTAAGTGTGGAAAAACAAAACAGAAGGTGAAAAGTGGAAAGTGAGAAATTAGAAGTAGGAAATGTGAATAGAGAATGAAATAGTGAGTAATACTAAAGTTGGAAGTAAAGTTCCTTGAATATGAGTGGCTTGGAGAAAAATATAAGAGAAGAAGGGAAAAAGAACAAGAAAAGAGACATATGAAAGAAAATGAAGCAGAAAGACGAATCAAGAAGAGATGAGGAAGAAGAATGCAGAACGAGAAAATAAAAGAAAGAGGAAGAATGAAATAAAAAGAAAAGGGATTGTTGTATGATTTGATAGAATAAAAAAGAATAAAGGAAGAAGAAGGAAGGCAAGAACTTTTGAAGGTTCTCCCGGAGGAACTTCCGAAGGAATTCCTGGATTGACTTCCAAAGGAACTTCTGGAGCAACTTTTGAAGCAACTTCCGGAGGAATTCCCGGATGAACTTCCGAAAGTTCCTCCGGGGATTCCTCCGGAAGTTCCTCCGGGGATCCCTCTGGAAGTTCCTCTGGAAGTTCCTCCGGAAGTTCCTCCGGGAATCCCTCCGGAAGTTCCTCCGGGAATCCCTCCGGAAGTTCCTCCGGGAATTCCTCCGGAAGTTCCTCCGGGAATTCCTCCGGAAGTTCCTCCGGGAATTCCTCCGGAAGTTCCTCCGGGAATTCCTCCGGAAGTTCCTCCGGGAATTCCTCCGGAAGTTCCTCCGGGAATTCCTCCGAAGTTCCTCCGGGAATTCCTCCGGAAGTTCCTCCGAATTCCTCCGAAGTTCCTCCGGAATTCCTCCGAAGTTCCTCCGAATTCCTCCGGAAGTTCCTCCGGAATTCCTCCGGAAGTTCCTCCGGGAATTCCTCCGGAAGTTCCTCCGGGAATTCCTCCGGAAGTTCCTCCGAATTCCTCCGGAAGTTCCTCCGGGAATTCCTCCGGAAGTTCCTCCGGGAATTCCTCCGAAGTTCCTCCGGAATTCCTCCGAAGTTCCTCCGAATTCCTCCGGAAGTTCCTCCGGGAATTCCTCCGGAAGTTCCTCCGAATTCCTCCGAAGTTCCTCCGGAATTCCTCCGGAAGTTCCTCCGGAATTCCTCCGAAGTTCCTCCGGAATTCCTCCGGAAGTTCCTCCGGGAATTCCTCCGAAGTTCCTCCGAATTCCTCCGAAGTTCCTCCGGGAATTCCTCCGAAGTTCCTCCGGAATTCCTCCGGAAGTTCCTCCGGGAATTCCTCCGGAAAATTCCTCCGAAGTTCCTCCGGAATTCCTCCGGGAATTCCTCCGGAAGTTCCTCCTGGGAATTCCTCCGGAAGTTCCTCCGGAATTCCTCCGAAGTTCCTCCGGAATTCCTCCGAAGTTCCTAGTTCCTCCGGGAATTCCTCCGAAGTTCCTCCGGGAATTCCTCCGAAGTTCCTCCGAATTCCTCCGAAGTTCCTAGTTCCTCCGGGAATTCCTCCGGAAGTTCCTCCGAATTCCTCCGGAAGTTCCTCCGAATTCCTCCGAAGTTCCTCCGGAATTCCTCCGGAAGTTCCTCCGGAATTCCTCCGGAAGTTCCTCCGGAATTCCTCCGAAGTTCCTCCGGGAATTCCTCCGGAAGTTCCTCCGAATTCCTCCGAAGTTCCTCCGAATTCCTCCGGAAGTTCCTCCGAATTCCTCCGAAGTTCCTCCGGGAATTCCTCCGGAAGTTCCTCCGAATTCCTCCGAAGTTCCTCCGAATTCCTCCGAAGTTCCTCCGGAATTCCTCCGGAAGTTCCTCCGAATTCCTCCGAAGTTCCTCCGAATTCCTCCGAAGTTCCTCCAGAATTCCTCCGAAGTTCCTCCGGAATTCCTCCGAAGTTCCTCCGGGAATTCCTCCGGAAGTTCCTCCGGGAATTCCTCCGGAAGTTCCTCCGGGAATTCCTCCGGAAGTTCCTCCGGGAATTCCTCCGAAGTTCCTCCGGAATTCCTCCGAAGTTCCTCCGAATTCCTCCGGAAGTTCCTCCGGGAATTCCTCCGGAAGTTCCTCCGGGAATTCCTCCGGAAGTTCCTCCGGGAATTCCTCCGAAGTTCCTCCGGAATTCCTCCGGAAGTTCCTCCGGGAATTCCTCCGGAAGTTCCTCCGAATTCCTCCGGAAGTTCCTCCGGGAATTCCTCCGAAGTTCCTCCGGGAATTCCTCCGAAGTTCCTCCGAATTCCTCCGGAAGTTCCTCCGGAATTCCTCCGAAGTTCCTCCGGAATTCCTCCGGAAGTTCCTCCGGGAATTCCTCCGGAAGTTCCTCCGGAATTCCTCCGAAGTTCCTCCGAATTCCTCCGGAAGTTCCTCCGGGAATTCCTCCGAAGTTCCTCCGGGAATTCCTCCGGAAGTTCCTCCGGAATTCCTCCGAAGTTCCTCCGGGAATTCCTCCGGAAGTTCCTCCGAATTCCTCCGGAAGTTCCTCCGGGAATTCCTCCGGAAGTTCCTCCGGGAATTCCTCCGGAAGTTCCTCCGGGAATTCCTCCGAAGTTCCTCCGAATTCCTCCGGAAGTTCCTCCGAATTCCTCCGAAGTTCCTCCGAAGTTCCTCCGGAATTCCTCCGAAGTTCCTCCGGAATTCCTCCGGAAGTTCCTCCGAATTCCTCCGGAAGTTCCTCCGAAGTTCCTCCGGAATTCCTCCGAAGTTCCTCCGAAGTTCCTCCGGAATTCCTCCGGAAGTTCCTCCGAATTCCTCCGGAAGTTCCTCCGGGAATTCCTCCGGAAGTTCCTCCGGGAATTCCTCCGGAAGTTCCTCCGAATTCCTCCGAAGTTCCTCCGAATTCCTCCGGAAGTTCCTCCGAATTCCTCCGAAGTTCCTCCGGGAATTCCTCCGGAAGTTCCTCCGAATTCCTCCGAAGTTCCTCCGGGAATTCCTCCGGAAGTTCCTCCGGAATTCCTCCGAAGTTCCTCCGGAATTCCTCCGGAAGTTCCTCCGGGAATTCCTCCGAAGTTCCTCCGGAATTCCTCCGGAAGTTCCTCCGAATTCCTCCGGAAGTTCCTCCGAATTCCTCCGGAAGTTCCTCCGGAATTCCTCCGAAGTTCCTCCGGAATTCCTCCGAAGTTCCTCCGGGAATTCCTCCGGAAGTTCCTCCGGGAATTCCTCCGGAAGTTCCTCCGGAATTCCTCCGAAGTTCCTCCGAATTCCTCCGGAAGTTCCTCCGAATTCCTCCGGAAGTTCCTCCGGGAATTCCTCCGAAGTTCCTCCGGGAATTCCTCCGAAGTTCCTCCGAATTCCTCCGAAGTTCCTCCGGGAATTCCTCCGAAGTTCCTCCGAATTCCTCCGGAAGTTCCTCCGGAATTCCTCCGAAGTTCCTCCGGGAATTCCTCCGGAAGTTCCTCCGGGAATTCCTCCGGAAGTTCCTCCGGGAATTCCTCCGGAAGTTCCTCCGGGAATTCCTCCGGAAGTTCCTCCGGGAATTCCTCCGGAAGTTCCTCCGGGGATTCCTCCGGAAGTTCCTCCGGGAATTCCTCCGGAAGTTCCTCCGGGAATTCCTCCGGAAGTTGCTTCGAAAGTTGCTCCGGAAGTTCCTTTGGAAGTCCCTCCAGGAATACTTCCGGAGGAGTTCCTGGAGGAACTTTTTTACGGGGACCTTCAGAATGGCCGTGGAATTGAGTCGAAAAAGGTCGTGTGACACCTCAAACTTCATGGCTTGACACAGCAATAATGGGAATGTTATTTTTGCTCCTTCTATGAGCAAATGTGAACAAGTACGGCCTATGAGTCGCCCGAATACAATTTTACTGTTGACCACTGTTATTAAATAGATTGATAATTTATAATTGATTGGTAGGAGGCATTGGCAACCTATTGTTGGCCATCTAAGCGTTTCGCCAGATTGAAAGATTAAAATAATGAGGGCAGATCAGATACAGTAGAACTTGACGTTCGTTATGGTAGAATCAACAACGAACCGAACACATTATGGTACCGTTGTATTCGTTGCTTCATCATTAGAAATGCTATGTAATGTAATTCCAAATGAATAAATAAATGGAGATGAAATTATCTTCAATTTCATTCATCGCATGTCTCCAACTAGTTCTCTCTGGTACGCGGCACCAGTTTCAAATTACTATTCATCGTCTTCAAGTTCCCATGACCAATAACGCACTCAGTTTTCACCCTTTCACCACCTTCGATTTACTTACAGTCAGTCAGTCAGTCAGTCACTGTCCGTCCATAAACACTCCATTAGATGGCGTGCCCACATATTGTTACACGAAGCATCATCGACGCCGCCGTCGCCACGCTCGTGGGAAATTCAACTCGGAAGCAGCTTTTCCTCCTCTCGTGCAGCCTAACCACAATGGTGCCCTACCACACCACACCCATCCTGCAGAAAGAGTCTGACGATTGTTCCAAGTGGAACTTGTTTTCCCAACGACGACGCAAGAAGACCACGAGACGGTGTCGCTCGAACCATACTGTTTCAATGGTTGCGAAGCCGAGGAAAAAATACTGTAGGAGTAAAAGCTTCCTCAATGGTTCGGCTCAGTAGGCACAAGGCCAAGGTAAAGGGGGTGCTGCAGACTGACGCACGTATGGTGAGGGGTGAAAAAGCTGGCGAGAGGTGCGAGGATGAAAAGTAATTAAGACCCTCTCGTTGAGTTGTTCAAAAGGTGAGGAAAACCGGTTAGCTTTGAACTATTTACCAACTTTGTTTTGCGGTGTATTTTGTTTCATGAAGCCAGTTCTGTCTGCCATTAAACCAATGATTTTTTTTCTTTCTTTTGCACGTCGTTGGCTTTTTATGCAAATCGGTCGACCAATGCTCTGATTTATGGATGAATAGTTTGCTGGTGCTCATAGTGTAATTGCCAGTACTTCAGCTGAGTTTCAAAAGGGTAGTTTAAACGAGTTGTGGCAGCGTGTGGCTTGGGAAGGTGCGTATAGGGAACCCAATTTTCACTGGGTGAAGAGTTATTGACTTTGTATAGTTGAAGTGGAGAAATATGTTTTGTTATTTGATACATCATTCGTTAAAACAAAATCCTATCGATGAGCTTGAATTATTGAGTAAACGATTTTTTCTCTTGACAGTTTGGTTTGGAAAGTCTGATCTTGAAACGTGAGTGTTTTAAACAAACTCATACGTGTTGGGATGCTGAGAGAAGGTCGGTGTTAGCGTGGCAGCAATTCAGGATATGCACTGGCTTAAAACTAGAGTACCTACGTCAATTCCGAGCTGCGGATTTTACTGCAAACACTTTATTTGAGTACCTCACCTACTGTAAAGGGAACCAGGAACTGATTTCACCAACAAATCTTATTTGCAAATAAATCATCATGTTTAAAAAGAAGGGCAAATTCTTAAACTAGGGTAAAGGATGTATTTTGGACCACCCTTACGGGAGTTCTTATTTTGGACCACCAAGAGGAATTTGAACTCAGTGGATCAAAATATGAGCTGTCGAACTGGTGGTCCAAAATACCTCCCTTACCCTATAGCCTAATCCGCACCTTTGCGACAACAAACGATCAGCCCGAAAACAATAACGATGTGTTTTATGAGAGATCTTTATGAGACCTGAAGAGTGCTCAAAACACGATGCAAAGCTGATAAGCGGAGGCGCAAATACGCAGATCGGGAAAGAATGTTTCTGTCGTGTCCTGTCATCGATAAAGCAAGTCTTCTGTTCCTAGAGAAACTGCATCAGCACGTAAGAATATTTACAAACACATCGGGCAACACCTGCTCTTACTGACATTATAAATGAGTGGTCCTGGTGACTATCCAATGCATGTGATATACAGGTAAACTTTGATATAACGTACATTTAGATTTCAAAGTTGTACGTTATATCGAAGCATAACAAACCATCTTAGTTTTCACTAATTAAATGTTGTACTACTATGTACTTTATATGCCAATATTTATTTCTCAAAATTAGGTTCAGCTAGTTTTGTGAAACAGCTTTTTTGTGAACAATTCCTACAAACTTGTTCGTTATTACGAAAAACAACCCGAAGAATTGAATTCCTAATTTATTAACTATGAAAATTATACGAAGTAGCTTGTGAACACAGAATTTTCGTTTTGAGACTCTGTTTGCCTGAAAATGTTTAAATAATGTATCTGCGATCACTGGCGATGTCAAACGGTGGAGCACTTGACTCACTAAATTGAATATTTCACTGATATTAAATTATATATGCTAAATTTGTTATATAAAACTGATATTTCGCCAATTTTAATAAATGCTGGGGAAACTTCTGAAGGAATTCCTGGAGAAATTTTCCGGAAATTTGATGTACTGAAGAAGTTCTATTCTATAGTTACTGATAGAATTCCTGAAGAAATTGCCCAATGAGTGCTTGAGGATCTTTTCGAAAGTATTTCTGTAGTGATTTTGGGAATCCTGAGGGAATATCGGAATGGAGTCATTTCCAACAAAATGTTTGTAGGAATTTCCGATGGAATTTCAAACGGAATAGTCAAAGATTTCTTAGAAGGATTTCTGAACAAATTTCTAAAGGAATTTTCAAAATTTCAATTGAAGGCCGAAAAACACTTCGCCGAATTTTTTTTCGCTGTACGACATCTCGCGGAATGTATCAACTCTCCGAAACACGTTTCGCGGAATGCACCTTTTTCCGAAAGACATTTCGCGGAATGTACCTTTTCACCGAAAATCATTCCGCGGAATGCCATTCGGCGAAACTCAATTAGAATAATTATCATTGAAATATTTATGGATTTCAGCTTAATTACATGTAATCTAAGTCATATTCTTTTGGATTGTGATTTAATACAATGAAAGAAGGTAATGCCTTCTTAGAATGACCGCAGCTGGTCGTTATAACGCAAAGACAATACCTTCTTGACATGGACACGTTTGCTAGGTAGAAAGAAAAGAAAGGATGTAGTCCCTTATATGAATTAATGCATCTGCCCGGTAAAGAGGAAAAAAGATAATGCCTACTTTGAATGAATACGTTTGCCCTAGAGATTGTTTGCAAACTCGAACCCGACCCGAACCCGATTTGTAAATTTCCTTTAAACCCGGACTCGACCCGAACCCGGAATAAATTTTTTATCAAACCCGAACCTGACTTGTACCCGAGAATGTTTGCATTCGTAAACAACCCAAGTAACGAACTAGCCTCACAATTGACAACAATAAAATAATATTCAGTGTTTTATTTCTTAAACCCGTACCCGACCCGAACCCGATATTGTACTAATTTTTCAAACTCGAATTCAACCCGAACCTATATAAGGCGAAAGGAGCTGATAATGTATTTTTTTAAGAATGCGTCTGCCCGGTATAAGGCGAAGGGAAGAGTAACGCCTTTTTTGAAAGGATGCATCTGCCCGGCGTAAGTAGAAAGGAGCAGATAATGCCTTCTTTAAAAGAACGCGTCTTCTCGGTATAAGGCGAAGGGAGGGGTAATGCCTCCTTTAAATTGATCCGTCAGCCCGGTATAAGACGACAGGAGTTGAAAATGCCTTCTTTGAAAGAACGCGTCTGCCCGGTATAAGGTGAAGGGAGGAGTAACGCCTTCTTAAAATGGATGTTTCTGCCCGCTATAAAGCGAAAGAAGTTGATAATTCGTTCTTTAAAAGAACGCGTCTGTGCGGTATAAGGCGAGGGAAGGAGCAACGCCTTCTTTAAATGAATTCATTTGCCCGGTATAATGTGAAAGAAGTTGATAATGCCCTCTTTAAAAGAGCGCGTCTGCCCGGTTTAAGGGAAAGGGAGGAGTAACGCCTTCTTTAAATGGATGCTTCTGCTCGGTATAAGGCGATAGGAGTTGGAGGTATAAGGCGAAAGGAAAAGAATCGTCTGCCTGGTATAATGCGAAGGGAGGTATCACGCCTTCTTTGAATGGATGCATCTGCCCGGCATAAATCGAAAGGAGTTGGTAATGCCTTCTTTAAAAGAACGCATCTTCTCGGTATAAGGCGAAGGAAGGGGTAATGCCTCCTTTAAATGGATGCATTTACCCGTTATAAGGCGAAAGGAGTTGATAATTCCTTCTTTAAAAGATCGCGTCTGCCCGGTATAAGGCGAAGGGAGGGTTAGCGTCTTCTCTAAATGGTTGCATTTGCTCGATATAAGGCGAAAGGAGTTGATAATTCCTTCTTTGACAGAACGCGTCTGCCTGGTATAATGCGAAGGTAGGAGCACAGACAAACAGACATAACACTCGTCAAATTTCCATCTTTCACTGATTTACTGGACAATTCAAAAAACCATTAGTTGGCCAATCGGTCACTCGTGGTGCGAGCATCGGATTTGCTCTAGTTTGACGTTTGCCCACTACCGCCATCTGGTTCGTGATTTGCTGAATCAACAGATATCGTTAGTGAATGAATTTTATGATTGAATGTTCAATGCGTTATGTCTGTTTGTCTGTGGTAGGAGTAACGCCTTCTTAAAATTAACGCATTTGTGCGATATAAGGCGGTAGGAGTTGGTAATGCCTTCTTTGTATGGATGCGTCTGCCAGGTAAAAGGCAAAAGGAATTGATAAAACCTTCTATAAAAGAACGTATTTGCCCGTTATAAGGCGAAGGAAAGGGTAATGCCTCCATTAAATGGTAGAGTCTATCCGGTACAAGGCGAAGGGAGGATGTAATGTCATATTTTAAAAAAATACGTTTTTTTCGGTACAAGGCGAAAGGAAGAAATAAAGGATTATTCATAAAAACGTCTATCCGTAACAAGGTAAAGAGAGGAGATACTCCCTGGAGGCCTGGATAAAAAAACGCGGATTGAAAATATGACTCTGCCAACGCTGCAGTCAATCTTCTTCATCAAAAAACAACACGTTAAAGAACGAAATGGTTTATGTAGATAATATCTCATTATCTGCTATTTAATGTGTCCACATAACATAACAATAGAAACCAATAAATTGTTTGTAAGGATTTGTAAGAAGCAATTGAAATTTTGAAAACTACTTCTACATATTCTGCGAGGCCTTCCTTAGCCGTGGAATTGGAATTGGTGGAATTGCTGAATGAACATTAAGCTATTATAAATAATATTGCACGAAATGGCACATTCCGCCAAAAGTAATTCAGCGAAAAGGTACAAACCGCCAATGTTATTCCGCGAAATGTTCGACCGCGAAAATGAATTCCGCGAAATAGTTTTCGACGAAATGTACAATACGAAATGTACAATGATACAATCATTGAAGGCATTTTTCAAGGAACCTCTTAAGGAATTCTAGAAGGTATTTTCAATAGAATTTTCATATTGGTTCCAAAGGAAAATTCCTATAAAAAATCGAAAGAATTCTAAAAGGAATTACCAAAGGGTTTTCCGTTGATGTTTCCGAAAAAAATCTAGAGGAGTTTCCTATGATTAAAAAAAAACTTTTATAGGAATTGTAAATGGAAATTGTAAATAAATTTTCGGAGGAATTCTTGAAAGAATTTCTAGAGGAATTATCAAAGAAATTTCTGTAGAAGTTGCTGAAAAAAGATAAATATGCTAAGTAATTCCTTAATGGTTTTCCTATAGGAAGATTTGCTGGATAATGTTGTAAAGCAGCGGCTTTCAACCTGGGGTACCTGTGGGTACCTTCACTGGTATCAGGGGGTACCTCGGACAAAAATGCGTAATGGTGGATGTATTACAATTCCAATAAAAATTGGTATTGATATAATTTTGATAAATGTTTACATTTTGATTCTAAAATTTTATATTGAACATAATGTTCATGCCGATCAATAAATCAAAGCCTTGTTAATCCTGCCTACCACAACCAGCATAGTGTATGAAGGGCTGTAGGACAAAAGGTAAGGAAAAACAAACCGAGAAAAGAACAAATTTGGATAAATTTTAATGTAATCTATCTGATTAGGACAAAAAAAAAATGAATAATGTGATGAGCATATATGTACTTCTGAACTAAAATCTAAATAGTATCTAAAGGATTTGAAAGGCCTTGAGGACTGAATAGCTCCGCTATAGGAGGCATGGAAGCCCCCTTGAAGCAGTTTGTAGACCTCTTTTCAAGAGACTCGAAATCCTCCATTCAGGAGGTTTGGAAGCCTCCTTTTAGCTGTTAGGAACTCAGCTTTCAGAAGACTCTGAGGCTTTCTTTCAAGCAGCTCGGGAGCCTCCTATCAAGAGGGTCGAGAGCCTTTTTTCAATAGGTCTAAAGCCTCCTTTCAATGAGCTCGAGAGCCTCCTTTCGAGATGATTCGAGATGGCCTTCTTTAAGTGGCTCGGAAGCATATTTTCCAAAGTTCAAGAGGCTCGGAGGCCTTCTTTCAAGAGGTTCTAATGCTTCCTTTCAAGAAGCTCGGGAGCATTCTTTCAAGAGGTTTCAATGGAGTGTTTCTCTAGGGGGCCGTGAAACCTTTCCAATAATTCACCTTTTTTGTGGTTCGACTTTCATGAACACGTTTTTATGGTATAATTATATAATTTAGTTTGTTCAAATATCTATTTACACTCGATTTTGTTTTTTCACGGATTTTTTTTACACGACCGTGTAAGAAAAATCCCATACAAAATTTTAGCTAAGTTGCTCCATTTTGCATGATTCGTGGAGAAATCATAAAACTTTTTTTACACGGATTTTCTAATTTTGAACTGAAAACTTTTTTTACACGGAACGCATCCACCGTGTATAAAAAGAATCGGGTGTACTAGGTTTACTCAGAATCAGAAGATTGGAAAGAAGAGTTTTTTTTCTGTAGTGATTTGAAAACTACAACCAAAAGCTTCGATAGCCTTGCTGCAATAAATACCTTTTTTGAATCTGCTGGCAAGCAATGGAAAAAAATTGGGGAAGTTCGTACTAGTGGTAAACCAGGCTGGGATCAAAATCAGAATTTCAGAATAGAGAACACAGTAAACCACATATCGTATAACAAACAGCAAATAAAGTCGCATTTGCGTCCATAAAAATATGAATCCCATTGTATATAAAACTTTGTCAGATTATTGTCAAAGGATGTTGTATTTAATGCATCGTATACGATAATTTTAACCGTACTGAAAATCAATCGTAATTGTGTGAATAAAAAATCGTAACGACTTATACTCCTTGCAATATCCTATATGAGTGCGAATGAATGCCTATGTGAATCGTAATACAATCGAAACCACTTCAGTCCAAATGGCTTGTTGAAGTTTCAAGCAGTTGTAAAGATATAAATTGTGTAGTTTATGTTGGACAAAAATCCGAATCACTTCAAGATGTGCAGTATGGTGCAGTAGTAGAGTATCCGCCTGCAAATCCAAAAATCGCATGATCGCGACTTGGTGCTGGTAAGATTTTTTTTTATTTTTAAATTTTTTTGTAAAATCGTAATACTGTTCTCAAGATGTCGGAAAAAATCGTGTAATAAAACTCGTATGTACCTATATCGCCTCCACTTTGGTACGTATATAGCCAATCTGTGCATTATATACGATTGAGTTGATTCTTATATAATAACCTATATCAAGAAATATAGATACCAAAATGTTGACTGGGAAACTAGTTTGCTAGACATGCCAAAGGTGTTCATTGCATGATTCATCGAATTTGTTCTTGCTTGTAAGACACTTCTCCAACAATTAGAAAAAGAGCTGGATACTGCTCTCAACACATGTTTGTACGAAAAACTCTGCAAATAAATGAATGCAGATCACGAGGTACTTCTTTTCTATACCGCTGTTTTGTTGGTTATCAAAAGGCAATATTCTTAACATTTTTGTATAGGGAACTGCACGGAAACATCTCTTTCTCTTTCGTTCTTCATCAATTTTGACGTTTACTGGCCTTGTTGTTTTCTAATTTCTCTGCAGCGAGAAAGAGACAAAGCAGTCCGTGCAGTGCCCTATTGAGGACTGAAAATAATTTTCTTGGAATGCTTGGATAGATATTTTTTGCTTGTCAATCTCAACTAAGAATAATGGCAGAAACGTCTGGCTCGCCTTTCAGACATCAGTAATCTAGACCAACATTTGAAAAGGGCGTAACAGCCAAAATTTATACCTTCTGATTCTTTGTCCACATATATAGCTTTATATGTAGACGAAGAATCAGAGGAAATTTTTTTTGGCTTTTACGCCCTTTACAAATGTTGGTCTACAGTTAAACTGGGATTTTTTGGTGAGACCATGAAAGAGTTTTTCAAGAAAGTCTTGAAGAAATGTTCAAAGGAATTCTTTAAGTAATCTAAGAATGTCGGAAGCTTTTCAGGAGTTTCTTCGAAAGATCCTTTGTTCAGAGGTTCCTCAGGAGTTTTCTAAAATTTTGCTCGAGAACTTTGGAGGGAGTTCCTGGAAGGAGTTTCTTGAAGTATTTCCAATAAAAATTGTTGATGGACTTTTTCTAGCATTTTCCGTCGGTCCAAAAGTATTCCTAAGTAAATCGTTGGGAAAGTTTTAAGTTGATTTCTGAGGGAGACTCCGGGGGAGTTCCTGGAAGGGTCTCCGAAGGAATTACTGGATTCATTTCATGAGGATGTTTTGAAGGAATCCCAGAAGATTTGAAATATTCCCTTGATCGTTCTCCAGGGGAATTTTCGGAGGAGTTTTAGAATGAATTACGAAATTAAAAACGAAACTCCTGGAGAAATCTAAGAATTTCGTAGGAGACTGCAATAAGTATTTCTACAGAAATTCTATTTAATATTTATTCCTAAAATCCTTTTGAAATTCCTTCAAAAAATCCGTTGGAAGTTTTTCGAGGAATTCCTTCGGAAATATCTTCAGGTTCTCCTTCGAGAAATCCTTCGTGAATTCAGTCGGAACTTTATTCAAGAATTGATTAGGTAATTCCTTCTTAATTTCATTAAGAGATTCTTGCAGGTATTCGTCCACAATATTCTCTCTAAACTTCCCTGGGGGTTTTCTCTGGGAATAATTTAAAAAATATGATACACATATCAAGCTTGGATCTACAATTCCAATACCTTACTCAACATTGGCTCACTTAGACCCGAAAGCTACCTGACAACAGCTCTGACTTTGACAGAACTTTTTCCCAATATCGACTAGACATTTGTTAGATACAGAACATGCTTAAAACCTCAATAACTCAATATTTTCCAATTTCTCGTGAGAATTCCGAGGATTGTGTGATGTGCAGTGATCCCTACATCAATGCTCATGAAGAATAACTGAACAGTAGCGTAAGAAGCTAGTTGAGATAGTTAAAGCTAAGGGATCTCGCGACGTCAACAGTTTGTGGAGAATATTCATTTAACAATGATTACAAAACTTCAAGAATTAATGTGATACAAGAAACTTATATTGCACTCGAGGGTGTGATTAGGTGATTTGGTGTGCAGTCGAACGGCACTAGCATCACACGGTCTTATATGTTCCTGGGCTTTGCGGACAACATTAACCTCATTGAAATCGATTGCAGGGCAAAAGTGGAGTCTTTTGTCCCACTGAAGGGAGATACTATGAGCATAGGCTTAACCATTGACTCTATCAACACGAAGTACATGGTTACGGATAGAAACAGAAGTAGACCTAGTTGTTGGGCAGCTTGCTGGGGATGTGTTTGAAGTTTGAGACAACGACGTTTTCCTTGAAGTGTTGCTGCTACCAGCTTTTGGTCTCTCAAAACCCCAAATTTTTTTTTGTATGGCATCCAATTCTTCAGATGACGAACCTGGAGCCCTAAATGCTCGGATAAACTGAAAACACGCCGCAAAAAAAAAACGATGAAGATGGAGCACTACAATACAGTTAAATTCTTTTATTGTATTTCAGTGTTAGATAAACAATAGAATGTGAATATATTCGAAATGGAGGATATTCCTGGCACCGATGGGTTTCACTAATAAGAAGAAGTGACGACAAAAAGCATTGAAGAATACACATTGAAATGATTTATTATTTTCCGGTGATGATGATAACTCCTTGACTATCAATGATAACTTGAAAGTATGTAAGGGCAGTAACAAAACTCAGGATACCCACTTCACTGCACTACTATAGAGTTTGACGCCTAAGAGTTCTTTCAAACCCAAGACGGCTCCACTTAATAACGATATCGTTATCACACCATGCTTACCCTTCTGAACCTACAGACAGCCATTCTCAATTAGGTGTTGAGAGCAACCTTTTTCGGTTGAAATCACATAAAAAACTTATGTACTTGCAACTATACTTTCACGTACTGTCCGACAATCCTCGAACTACTTTCCCGGGATCTCAGAATTCCATTTGGTTTGGAAAAGGGTAACATCACGTACAGGGAGAATGGTGAATGTCGCACTTTTACGACATATTTTCCATGATAATGACGTAAAAAAGAAATGCATATCTTCTTCAACCCTCGCTTCAACCTCTACCCTACTAGTGGCGTGGGCCCCATCAGAAGGACTTCACTTTGCATGCCAAAAGTAAGTGATGGACTAGGTTCACAGAAAAAGTACCTTTCTTCCATTATGACTATGCATTGTGTAAAGTAGGGTGACTCGCCCAATTTTTTTATTTTTATTTTGTTGAGATCAACTTCTTTACTCTCGTCCATAATATTCAATTGAATTTTTACTGTGATTATAAGCTTTATGAATGATTGAACAGATGCAGATTTTTCCACACCAAACATTATTCCAGCAGAAACTTGTTTAGAGATTTTGTATTGAAAGTACATCAGTTTTCGACAACAACCCCATAGAATCCTATATAATGCAGCATTGCACATCAAAATTCTTCAACCGATCGGGCCTCGCTTGCCAAAAATAATCGGAACCAGACGTGAAGGCTTCTCCGGCGCGGGATTCCACACGCGTGTGGAATATGAAATTTGTGGGCTTCGTCGTGAACACAGCCGACATGCATGCTTTCGTAAAAAGGCGCGCCAATTTCCCCATGAATATAAACAAGCAGCATAGATGTGTGTGCGCATGCATAGGTTCCATTCTTTGAATTCCATTGTTTGCACGGTTTTGCCGAAAATAGAATTGGTATTCGATTGAGTCAACACCCCGTCGGTCGGTCGGTTGGTCGGTCGACTCGCTGATGGGATTTCAATCCTAATCTTTTGCCGGCAATCTTGGCAGCTTAGCGGGGTAGAAGGATTTGTAAATTCATATTTGTGGGGTTATTTATGCTTATAACAATTGGGACGGGATAATTGCACCCATCATCAGCACCAGGAACAGCTTTTCCGTTACAAATACTTTAATTTAGAAGAATCCTATTTCATACGACGGGAAACCAGCATAAATTCTTTTAAAAAATCCTAATGTCATTGAAACAGAAATTGAATTTCAAAAAGTGTGACGATCCATCATTGAACAAAAAATACGTCAATTTCTGTACATTTGAAATAATAATAAAGTAGAGGTTGTATAAGAGACACGGTCACCAATTGGACGTAGGACTACCATAGATTGGGATTACTTTAAGTGTTATGTCCATGACATTTTTGCAGCGTTTGAAAATCTGGAATGATAATTTCACTTGACTGCTACTAACGACAACGTCAGCCACTAGTTTTCCGCTGACAACCCCCACTGGGACATTGCCGCCTCACTGCTTAGTGCTTCATTCAGCACTTAGGTTGAGGAATTCATCTACATGTGGCGAACACGATGATACTTTTATGCCCAGGGAAGACCGAAAATTGCCTAGACCAGCACCGGTTATCGAACCCAGCCACCCTCAGCATGGTCTTCCTTTATAGTCACGCATCTTACCGCTAGGCTAACGAGGTAGACACCATCCTTGCGAATCAAGTTTTGCAGCGTCTCTCTTTGAAGAAAATTCGTCTCATATGATGTATACTGATGATTCTGGAAAGAATCGCTTTGTTTTCAATAATGCGCCTTTCAAATCACGAACAGTAAGAAACCAAAATCAGAATCTTGGAAGGAAACTTCACGACTGCCTCTAACGCCAATCGATGATTTGCTGCTGAAACATGCAAATAAATTTTCGCTGGCAATGACGATGGCTGGTACAGCAAGGCTCAGAAAAACATCGTCGAAGGCGACAAGCAACCGAAGCGGAAACCACAAGCTGTTGAAGCAGGTCCACCCTTAAACTGGCGTCTCGTCGAAGGCGACCACCAAACGCTCAACCACAGGCTCAACGATCACCAGCCGCGAGATTCAGATCGTCGCGCCGTCCGCCTTCTACTGCCGGGTGAGCTGGCTAAGCCGTTTCGGAGTGAACCAAAGCCATCACCAAGTACACCAGCTCCAAGTGAACGAGATAGAGAACATATCTTTTCAGGGGCAAAGACGCGCACACAGAAGAAAGGGATTTTCGGCCGCGCACGCAGTAAATCCGAATTTTGAAAGAAAATTCCACTTCACTGCTTAAACACAATAGACTCCATCCATGCGAATACGTTTTTGCAGCGTCTCCCTCCGACGAGTGCTTTTATTGCTACCAACTTGAACTTTTTGCCGTCGCCAAACGATTATGATAAAGCAATTGCACTGATTTGAAATTTGTCTCGACTCTACCTTCTTTTGTATAAAATGGTGAAAAGAATCGAGAATCCACAATACATCTAATCACTCACAGCAACCAAACGTTAATCCGAACCTTGTGTACAAATTTACCTTCACTACTGCTGCTGTCCGAAGTCGCTCGATAATTTTCCACTAGAACGTCACCGTTTGTAATACATTTTCAGTACCGCCACTGATGTCCCTGAACCGCAACCGACGTCAAATTTGCAATTAACATTTTCATTTCATAAAATGTTGGTCCTAAAAAGAGCCTTATTTTTTTCACAATGCGCTTTTGTAATTACTAACAGCAATCAAACGGTGGTCCAAACATTGCGTGGAAATGTATTTTGAGTGCTGCTTCTGCGACGGCCTCTCGATGATCCGTTTTCAGCTGGGACTGCTGCAACCGGCGTAGTCGTTGCAACATAAGGGGAAGGTGGGGCGAGACTTGATCCCCGGAGAGACTTGATCACCCCCTGTTTTATCGACAACTAATGTAGTTTTGTACTAGCGATCCTCCAGAGTCTACACAAATGACCTTTATGTGGTGGGTTAATTTTTGGATTGACAACTTTATTTATTTTGCAGGACGGTTTTCATGTTTTGACCATCCTAAAGATTTTTTTTATTGGCCACGCAAAATTTGAACAACTTTTCATAACAATGATCGAATGCTTTCGTTTTTTCACAGCACAAAGCCATAAATATGCTAGATGATCTGTACTGATGGAAATTCCAACATTCCGTCAAAGTTTTAGGATATTTGGATTTGAAGTTATTGCCTCAATATGGGGACACTTGATCCCCCATTAGTCACCCATACAAAAAGAGGAGAGGGACCAATTTCCCCCGAATATTTTAAAAGTCAATTTTTTCAGCACTCCAAAAAATCAAAAACAACAATAATTTGATAAGAAAATTATTTTGAGTTTTTTAGTGGAATGTTTTCACCTGTCATAAGACGAGTTTATACAATCCCATTGAATTCCACCACTTAATTGTATCGTGACAGATACGTATTTCGACCTCAACAGTAAGGCCGTCTTCAGTGTCTCGTACTTGACTCGACTCGACTCGAGTCAAGTACGAGACACTGAAGACGGCCTTACTGTTGAGGTCGAAATACGTATCTGTCAAGATACAATTAAGTGATGGAATTCAATGGGATTGTATAAACTCGTCTTATGACAGGTGAACAATTATTTAACGACTGTCATTCATCAGTAAAGTTGAATACTAGATTTCTTAGAGAGTCTTTGTAGAAATCGTGTATGTTTATTTATTTTTGGCTGTGATACATCGGAAATCAGAAAAGGGGATCAAGTCTCCCCAGTCTCCCCTACTGTCCGGCCCTCGTGATCGCTCTCCGAGAAATTTTGATTGAACTGAGGATTAGAGTCCAGCCCGTAAGTTGCATGATTTTGATGTCTGTGCTTGTGATGTACATACGGGATTGGTAGGCTTGCCGAGTTTTGAAAGTGCATGGCGAAATCAATTTCTCAATAGTGAAGCGCTTTTAGCCCACTTTTTGTGACGGCCTCAAATTTGAATCTGCAGAATTACAATCGTTTCGGTAACAGTATTCAAACAACAAAGCACTAACGAAAAACTGATATGTTTAACAGGTTAAGCAGTAAAAAAATGACCAACATGAGTGCGTAGTACATCAGGCGATTCATTTTTTCGGGCTTTTTTTTGAGTAATGGGTTAGCGAGGAGTATTCCACGCAGGGATCTCATCCCATACGCGACCAATATCAGCCAATTAAAAGAAAAATCTACATTGCAAGTGCTATTTTATTGTGATTTGCTGAATCAGGACATGTACATGTGTGGACACATGGACATGTGTCATTCATTTCAATTTTTTTATAATCATTTTTTGCGTATTATTGACGAGTTTGTTGACAGAAAAAGTTCTCTTTATTTGTACTAAAAAATGACGATTTCTTTTAATTTTCTCACTCATCGAATGGCGAGCATTTTTGTTTTGACGCCTTGTTTTCAACAAACTGGCCATGTCATATTGAACATATATAGAACATCTTAACTCAGCCTAAAAATTATAGCTACAGTAAATCAGATGAATGACAGATGAATAATACAAACAAATGGACTGAACCATACCTTCTTCTTCAAATTATTTGGTGACTTGAGTGTGTGACCTACGAAACATTCACGCAACATGGTTATAATTTTGAGTTTCAAAAGAACCTGCTTATATCTGATACAAAAAAGGTTGATTTTATTTTTTTATTTTGATGGACGTTGCAAGTGCGATGGTTTTTCGTTGAGGCTGCTAGGGTAAAAGACCCAATAGTGGAGGAACTATGCAAGTTCAGACACTATATCATCGCTTATTCCAACTCTGTACTTTATGTTGCTTAAGTGTGCATTCGAAATAAATTGGCTCATTGGTTCTACAGCCGCCTCTCCACATCTCGATATTCAAGGGACCATCGAGATAGGGAGAGATCGAGGAATAGTAGGAAAATTGAAATGGGTACTAGATCCAAAAAAGCTCGTTGCACGAGCAGGTTAACGATCGAAGGTTAACAAGATGTAGAAAGCCCAAATGTATGTAGATTGAAAGGACTGAGGGACTTTGGGACAGAATGTCGAAAGACAAAAGGTCGAAGGACAAAAGGTCGACGGACAAAAGGTCGAAGGGACAAAAGGCCAAAAGAACGACGGAAGGCAAAAGAAGGACGATGGGATAAAAGGTCGACGGAACAAAAGGTCGACGGGACAAAAGGTCGACGGAACAAAAGGTCGACGGGACAAAAGGTCGACCGGACAAAAGGTCGAAGGGACAAAAGGTCGAATGGACAAAAGGTTGGAAGCCCAAAATTTAAAAATCTATAATTCTGTAGACATGAAAAAGACTGAATATAGGACAAGTTTGAAAATATGTTTCAGAAGAAAAATCTAGCTTATTACATTTCCCAGAGATTTCTCCTTCTTTATTTCATGGGCAGTTCTTTAACCAATTCACAGTGAATATACAGCAGCCAGGGCAAGCATTGTATGATTTTTATTAGTTCTCGGGACGGTGAAACTGTTAGTTCTTGTTAGAACGTGCTCTTGTAACACGTGTCGCTTCGAATGCATGTTTGAGTGGGCTGTAGGACAAAAGGTCGAAAGTCAAAAGGTCGAAAGACAAAAAGTCGAAGGTCAAAAGGTCGAAAGGACAAAAGGTCGAAGGGTCAAAAGGTCGAAGGGACAAATGGTCGAAACAAAAAAACTGCGTCAAAAGGTCGAAGGACAAAACGTCGAAAGGACGAAAGGTCTTTCTTTTTTCTTCCCTCTTACTTATTTCTTCTTCCTTTTTCTTTGTATTCTTCTCCTTCTTCCCTTTTCCTTCTTACTTCATATATTTCTTTCCTTTAATTCTTTTTCCTCCTCTCTTCTTATTTCTTATTTATTTCTAACTTCTTTCTTTTTTCCTTTTTTCTTCCTTTTTTGCTTCATCTTTCTTCCTTCTTTCCACCTTTTTTTTACTTATTTCTGCCTTCTTTTTTCCTTTTTTATTCCTACTTGCTTAACTCTTTTTTACTTCTTTTTTGTTTCTTTTTTTCATCTTCATTTCTTCTTTATTCCTTATTTCTTCTCTCTTTCTTCTTTCTTTCTTGTTTCTTCTCTCTTTCTTCTTTCTCTCTCTCCCTTTTTTTCTTCCTTTTTGTTTCCTGTTTATCTTCCTTCTTTCTTTTTACTTTCTTCCTTTTTTTCCTTCTTTACTCTTCCTTTTTTTCTTCTCTCTCCCTTTTTTCTTTTTTATTCCTTCTTTCAACAACTCCCATCTCATTTCTTGTCTTCTTGTTCTTTCGAACTTTTGTCCTTCGACCTTTTTACATTCGACGTTATGACACATATTCGACCTTTTGTCCTTTCGACCTTTTGTCCTTCGACCTTTTGACCTTCGACCTTTTGATACAGATTCTTTGAGTGAAACACGTTGATTTTGGTATCTTTGATTCAGTGTCGTATAATGAATTATTTCGCAGCTACCCGAGCAGAAACGACTATCCGATGCCATACTCTGTTATGAACTAGCCTTGCATAAGAGGTTAAATACCAAAATATAATACCAAAAGGTATACTTAGGTATTACAATACCGAACGAATAATAATTTGTGATGCGTTTGGTATTGTACACCCAATATTTTTTTACATGGTTGGTATTCTTTAATTTCCCCGGTAACCTGATTTTTCACAGCTTTCTAAATACCACCTGAATTTTCTTTGATTTTTTGTGATTTTTTTCTTGGGGTTAACTCATAGTTTCATCAACGCTAAAGGTCGTAATCAACTAAAACCCACCCTGTAAAAAAAGAACCGGGAAGAGAGTATGTTGTGCCTGAAGTATTGTACATATAAATTTTTGGTATTTTACCTCTTATGCAAGGCTAGTTCATAGCACACGCAAAAAAAAGCGTTAATGAATTCGTGAACTAACGAGTTCACGGTGTATTTTTTCGTGAACAACAATCACGGATTCGGGAATACAGTCACGTTTTCTGGAACGTTCTGGAAAACGTGACTGGTGTTCCCGAATCCGTGATTGTTGTTCACGAAAAAATACACCGTGAACTCGTTAGTTCACGAATTCAAGAACACTTTTTTTTTGCGTGCAGAGTATGGTATCAATAACAGAATGAGTTATTATTGAGGTAATTTCTGCTCTCCTACTCCAACGCGGCTTTCCATATATTCCTATACATTACATTCCGATGTTGATCTTGGAGATACAGGAGCTTGTCAGTCTCTTGTAGCAATGTGTGTCAAATTAATTTTCCACTCCTCACCATGTATTAGATGGGGATTTTATTGGTTTTAATTCAACGTGACGTCCTTATTGGTTTTTAATAGGAAACAAACACTGACGCATAAACACTAAGACTGGCCTTAAGCTGTACATAAGAGCTTAAATTGCATACCACTTAAACACACGTGATGTTGTATTTTGTACAACATTAACGAAACAAGCTCTCTCATGTTATACAACATGAAGGAGCCTGCATGTGTGTTCCAGGACCGCGCGTCCCGAACGGTTTATAAACATGATTGTTCATATGCATATTGCATTTTGGTGGTAGAGTTTTGTGTAGAAATAAGAGGTTGTGGGTTCAAGTCAAGATTGGGCCATCGTTCTCACGAACAGTCTGTAGGACGGATATCGTTTAAAAAGATATCTTTTATTACAATTTCCTTGTGCCCAGATACATAAATTTCGTTATTAAGACATTCTAATTTGTTGAAAACATGGCCCAATCTGACCCCTATTTGGCCAATAGTCACCCCCGATGACGGTACCTATATCATAGTTTTGCTTTGTATTGTTCTCAATACTATGGCTTTTCAATTTTAACTAATTTTGTAATTTGGACCTTTTGTCCTTTCGACCTTTTGTCCATTCGACCTTTTGTCCCGTCGACCTTTTGTCCCTTCGACCTTTTGTCCATTCGACCTTTTGTCTTTCGACCTTTTGTCCTTCGACCATTTGTCATAGATTCGACTAAGGAAACCATCGACATAGGGAGAGATATCGAGATATAGAACATCGAGATGTAGAGAGTCGACTGTGTTACAAATAAAGAGTGATCCAATCGTAGTAGAATCCAACATTGTTACCAAAAATCATACCTCAGTTGCGATATTTTTTAATTTGTATTCCTATAGTTGCGAATCCCATTGTTTTCATATGGGATTCGCAACTATAGGAACGCTACCACAACTATTGGTGCAAAGCAGTGGAAATTGGAAAAGAGGAATTTATAGTGATATTTACCAATTTTGATTCAAATCTCAACCTGCTTTATTTTATTTCGTGTAATGACAGGTCAATAAATTGATAGACTAAATGAGTTGCTGCGATTGATCCGTAGATTGTGTAAAAACACCACTATTACAACTATAGGAACATTCACGACTATCGGAGCTTCAACCCTACCAGCTTCTTCGTACTGCTATGTCAGGCTCCGCTGCGTCCACTCTGCGTTAAACATTGTTTGAACTGAGAATTAGACCCAAACCCGCAAGTTTTTTTGTTTTGATTTTGATGCGATGCATGTGCGGGACTGGTTGGTTAACCCCTTTCTAAACTTTTTACAAATTATCGATAATAATTATGTTAAAATCAATATTTTTCAAAGAATACAACAAAGAGGGATTGACCCTTCCTTGATCGAATGGTCCAAAAAATAGTTTTTCAAACGAAATATTAGGATTAGCTGGATTTAACAGGAAAATTTGATTGTTTGTATATTCAGCATGTTTAGTGAAGTTGAATTTAAGATTTTTATCAAACTGAAAAGTTGAAATTTCGAAAAGCTTCCGTAACAATTAAAAAGAATTTCCTGTAAGAAATGCCGTAAAATTTCCTGTAGAAAATCAAATATTTTTTCGAAATTCCCTATTAAGGTACGAAGGAGCTTTGTCGTCCTCCGCAGCTCAGCTCAGGTGCTGATGAGAACAGATTCTAAAGCATGGAAGCTCTTGGGGGCGCAAATTTTCTAATAAGTCAGTCTTATAGGGCGAAAACTCTGCCAGAAGTAAACAATTTTTGACTATGACACCTTCGAAATTGAATGCTTTCCATTAATGTGGGCGTAGAATTACAACGCATCTCAGATGAGCAAAAATCTTCAAGAAAGATACTTGAGAGTTATTAAAGGTGCTTTTTCAAGAATGCTGGTTATTTCGGGAAGATATTTTCAGCACGAGTATGCGACGATACTTGGGACTTTATACTAATTCATTGATACTTGACCGTTAGGGCGAAAATTTTTCAGAAAAGCGCAAAAATTCTTCCTGAATTTTTTTTTATTTGTTACGGCTTTCAATAAAGATGATTTAAATCTAGGGGAGCGTAAAAGTATTAGACCGGTGCATCCGTGGTGAGCAAAATTCTCAGGGGGAAATTTGAGGCTTTATCGAAAATGTGATCTTTGTGGGCAAACATTCTTTTCGATGTCGGCCCTTTGCAGCACTTGGGCTGACAGGAACCATAAGTAAAAAAGTATGGGTTCTTAGAGACGTATGAAATACTTCCAGAAGAAAATTGTTTATGATTCGAGGCGACTTTAAATACGAATGTCTGAAGATCTTCAGCATTTTTGGGCCTAATTTCCTTTTAACTTTTTTTCAACAGTAATTGGCAGTTTGGTATTTCTAATGAACTTTTAATCTTTTAAAGATCCTAGCATCGGTGGCAAGAAAGTCACATTATGTAGTGTCAAATGAGATTCATGGTATTAAAATTCCAGACATTGTTGTAATTTTGCTCTTTTGTCCGCCACTTTGTATTTGGAGCAACGATCTGTCAGATGAAGTTATAGGATGCTTTAAGTGTAACTCTGAACAAAGCTGATTAATCGTTGAGTAACTTGGAGTAGCAATCATAATCAATCTGTGTTTCCTTTGAAGCTTACCAAAATGCTACATTTTCTTACTTCATAAATTCTCAGTGTTTATATATGCGAAGAGTTGGATTTTAGAAGGTGAAAGACAAAAAATTGTCATAATACAATGTTTTCAAAACTTCTGAAGAAAGTCGTCAAACTCGAACTGAACTCAATCGATAAGTGCAACGCTATAGCCATCTAAACAATTGACAAATACAAGAAACAACCTGCATACATTTGCATACATTTCGTAGTAGTGCATTTAACTATTTCAATTAGCGGGTGAAAGACAATCTACCACGTCATGTAAGATCAAGATGTCAACTTGCTGATAGACAAAAACTGGTATCATCTGGAGATTGAGTTGGATCCTAAAGATTCAATTCAGAACATTAACGTCAAAAAATCATAAAATTCTTTTCAACCAACCCTGATCGCATACAAATTGCACCGCATCTCAATCCCTTTTCTATCATAGAGGTATACCTGAATAGCCACGAGAAACATCAAGCTTTTAAGACCATGCGGAGGGCAGCACAGCGACGACCAACGGTAGTCTATCTGATCCCGTCCACCGCTCTTATGATGATGGCGATGGCGTTCCGCTGATGTGCCACCAACTAAACTATCCGTGGCACACGTGCGCTTAGTTTGATTATGGTGCAGCCAGCATAACTGAGCAGTTCGCCGCCACCGTAACCAGCAGCGTGTTATCATTTTGGCACTGGCTTGCATGTCTCATATCATATTGCTTTCCTTTGGTACGAGTCTGCCGAGACGAGTCGGTCGACATTTGGCGGCGGGTGTGAGATGATAATTGAGACCATCATCCAACAGTCCAAGTGAAAGTGCTTCTGCAGCCGACGCGACTCATCATATGCCACCGGTACCACACTCGGCTCCGACTGTTGACTGACGCTGCCGTATACGGCTGTTAAGAAGGAGACTTTCGTCATGGGATGGGCGCGGTAGCGTGGGAAGATCATCGTCATAACCGCGCGTGTGGCGAAAAGAGGGAAATTGGATCAATTTGTGTTGCAAGAGGAATGACCGCAGTTGGCAATGATAAGTTCAAAGCTTGAAGCGTAATTATAAATGGTGATAGCGTGCTTGGTATGTTTTAAAGTTGTTGTATGGGAAGCATTCAAATTTAAATCTACGTTATTGGAAAAGTTCCGAAATACAAATATTTACAACTAATACAAACTTAATTTCGATTAATTTATACATAAAAGAATAATTTAAATCTTCTGCTGCTCCTTTGTTGCGGTAATGATAAATTAACCAAGATTTACTAGATTAATTTAGCATGTGTAGTAGCTGAAGCATGTAAATATTATGTAAACGCTTGTAACCTTCCATTAGTTACTCTACTCTTCTTCAGTTTAATTCTTCTTCTTCTGACTGTCCCCATTGGGACATTGCTGCCTCGTTGCTTAGTGTTCATTCAACACTCCCACAGTTATGAACCGCCAGGTTCCTAAGCCAATTTACCATTTTTGCATTCGTATATCATGAGGCTAACACGATGATACTTCCATGCCCAGGGAAGTCGAGACAATTTCCAAACCGAAAATTTACTAGACTGGCACCGGGAATCGAACCCAGCCATCCTCAGCATGGTCTTGCTTTATAGCCGTCTGTATAGTAAATTTGATTGTAATTACTCTCATATTAATATAATGGTTTCAGTCACATCGCCATTATAGCGTTGATGGCGGTTTAAAACACGTTGGAAATTGTTTACTAGCTAAATAAACATGTTGAACAGATAATCAATCCCTGTTTTTATTTTTTCAACGTTTGAGTACATTCCTCCTGTTTTATTGGTGGTTGAATGGAACCTAAAAATATTATCATAATCATTGTGCATGAATAGTATGCTGGTTTATTTTATGATAGCAATCAAGTTTCTTTTATAAATATTTATGAACAAAAATAACTAACCACATCTAATCAAGTCATCTGTAAAAAAAAACCCAAACAGCTGATGCATAAAAAAAACCTCACATTATCATCGTTCCAGGATTGCTATTCCGCTATTATATAACCAGGGTTTCAGTTTATCGTACAATGTCAGTAGCGTGGTGTGCTCGTACAGATAAGCACATAAAAAAAAAAATTATGCGTGCTATCAAATTAAGTTTTGTTTACACTTGAGATTCAGTACTGTAATATCTCATTTTCAATGAGAGATGTCACGCGATGTCATATCTGCCCCTTTCAATATCTATAGAAACGCGAAGGATGAATGGCATGCTACAAAAATTTAAAAACATATTTGTTCCATGACAAGGCATGAAATTGTGCAATATCTGCTTTATTTTTGTGTTCATTACCACTTTCAACTCAGTAAATTGAAGGAGTATGATTAATTTATCGACTAGTCACTTTTCTTCGCATATATCTATTAAAATAACTTAGACATTTTAATTTTAAAATACAGCACAACGTCCTTTCATGCGAAATTGATCAAAGAACCCACGATTTTTTTATTTGGTCGCCTGAAATAGAAAAAGACGTTTTGCTCACAGATGTTTAACGTATCTTATGACATTTAACATTTTGGATGAATAGCGAAATCATCACCATGGAAACAATATTGTTCAATGCAAAACTTTATTTAAATCCATTGGTTTGTCAGATATGCTCGAACACAAAACAGGAACCAACCTAATAGCTACCATCTTTTCGTTAGTGCTGTTAAAACAAACAAAAAACTGATTAATCCACCTCGCGGCGTTGGTGCCTTTTTCGTGCATATAAATACAAAAAATTATGAATTAGTGTGTTTTAGCATGTTTTTGGCATAAAAATAGTGTTGTGGCCACTTCTGATCCCATAGTCCGATCTGACCATTTTTTAATAGCAAACAAGGATTCCCCGTCGAATGGAATTCATTGCAAGTCGTTCGGACAATGCTAAATTCTAAAAAGTGTGTCTACAAAATTTGTACACATACACACATACAGACATCACCTCAGTTCGTCGAGATCAGTCGATTGGTATATACAGCCGCCTCTCCACATCTCAATATTGAAGGGACCATCGCGATAGGGAGAGATCGAGGAATGGAAGGAAAATTGAAAGGGGTACTAGATCCAAAAAAGCTCGTTGCTATGAAAAACGACAACAAAACAAATGTTATTTCCTCTTGCTGATATGTTTGTTATTGTGCACATAAGGAGAGTGAATCCAGAATAAAATATCAGATCACATCGAGATATCGAGATAGAGAGGTTATCGAGATGTAGAATGCCTAAATATATGTAGACTGAAGGGACCGAGAAAACCATCGACATAGGAAGAGATATCGAGATACAGAACATCGAGATGTAGAGAGTCGACTGTAACACTATGGGTCTCCGGGCCTCCTATCAAAAAATCGTTCATGGAGTGATCATAGCTACTTTTCAACATATTGGCAGATATTATGTGAATAAAAATCAAACATTGAATATAGCAAATTTTGTCTAACCTGCCACTCTCGCACAGTTCTACCAAAGCTGTCAAAGTTGTACCACAGTCTGCAACAACACTATTGAATCGAAGAAAAATTCTGATGTAGATTATTTCAGAACAAAAAGTGCTTTAAAAGTCATATATATTCAGTATTTTGCTCTCCCTTATGGCAGCGTGAGATGTTTCGTGTTTGACCTTCAAGAGCTAAAACTGGAACACATCACGATGAATTTGTGCGGCCTAATTCCGCCGAATGAGCTATCCGTTTGTATGGTCGCTTGTGTGCTGTTTTATCGAGGGTGCATCTCCGTTTGTTGCCCGACGAGGAAAGTCATGGTCATTGTTGGCAACAGTACCGTTATACGGATGATATTTGCATATCTGTCATCAATGCACGCTGGAAGTGGATTGCCCTACTTCGAATATATCTGACCCTTACATTCCCTTCTTCTCTCACTAAAAAAAAGAAAAACACATTGACTTGGGATTGTCATAAACATCGCATTTTTTTTTTAATTACAACTAAGTCTAATTTTATAATCCAATATCTAATATCTAATATCTGTACTCAATTCCCATATTCAAAATCATCCTAATTCAAATTTGAATTCAAATATTTCAATCCTAACATCAAAATCAAACATTCTTATGAAATATTTCTTCGATCTCTTCATCTTCAATAGTAGATTAAATTCTTGATCTACTATTTACGTGTTGTATAGCATTTCCATAGTAATAAATTGAAAAATTTATTTATTCCTGCCATTGTATCATTATGTATCTTGTACCAGTATTTATTTTTTTATATCCATATCCAATTTTCACAACAAATATTTAGATCATAGTACATCTTTCAAATACAATCTCTAGCTTATAATCAAAACTTGATTCTAATCTAATAATAATTTCAGTATTTACAACCAAGCTATTTCCAATTTTCAAATCTAATAAACATATTGTTACCTCACCCATTATAAATTGTTTCATTTGAAACCAATATCAAAAACAATCCCAATTAAAATTTTCAATTCAAAATCCACATACAAACACGCAAATGCATATTTACCAAACAAATCAATTCAGCCTTTTTTCTGTGCCTTCTAAACTGTCAATTATATAGCGGGCTTGGTAGTCATATGGCTACTGCTTCTGCCTCATACGCAGGAGGTCGTGGGTTCAATCCCAGGTCCGTTCCATTCTCCTACTTTGTATCTTTCTCTTTATTTCTCTTCTTACCGTTTCCATTACTATTCTTATACCTTCAACTTGAGTATTCTAACAGTAATCTGCTAGAATTAGAAATGAACTATAGAGCTCGTTTCCTACATCCAATTAGAAATTCCATCAGTTACCTTCTTCTATCTATCACATTGGCAGCTCGTTAACCAATACGGACCTCTGCCTCTCCAACCTAACCCAGAAATTCCAACAAATTCCGCATGAACTCGTGGCAAGTTCAGAGGTATATTCGGCTTGCAGTGGGCGAGTGATTGCATCATCATTTCCTCCCCCTTCCCTACATTGACTTGCATTCTGACGTGGCAGGCGCCAGTATGACCTAACAAATGAGATCACCAGTACTTGTACATTGAAGATGTGTGCTAGTCCCAAGCAAACATCTGTTGGTTCCCTGTGCAAGAACAGCCGATCTGGTCATAATGGAGTAGCAACTACAAGCAGTCAATTATGCTCAAGCTAAGCCCAAGCTCAAGCCTTCTGAACTGTAAATTATATAATGTTCATGATCCTCCAGCTGCAATCCTTTTTTTTGCAAATACCTATATACAGCATCGCAATCTAAAAACAATAGAATTCGATCCGGCAGACCATATCCGACACAATTTGATGGCATTCCAGCGGGATAGCTAAAACAATATCGGTGGCTCTCGCTCTCCAAACATACTCTGTATTAGCCCTTCAAGCTTAAGCCAGTCAGTACGGCAGTCTCAAACAACACCTTCAAAATTCAAATTTGAATCGTTGCATTCGGCTGGTCCACCGCATGGTCCTGGTCGATAACAACAACAAATCATTCAATGTGGTACCTTCGACATTACAAGTGGAAACCGATGAGAAAACGAATCGTTTACTTCGCGCTACTCTAGAGTTCTTTTGATATTTTAACTCTTTTAAGTCAAACCGATGAAAAAAAAATCATCAGATACCGGAGATACTCCGGATTTTTCAAAGGTAGGTTCAGAATCGTAAGTTTGTAGTAGGTATTAGGATAAGTTGTGGTTAAAAACAGAATAATATTAGTAACCACAAATAAAGTAGGGCTCTTTCTGATTGGAACCGTATGTTGAAATTCGAAATCGGACCAGAATTATGTGAGATATGGCCATTTGTTTAGAATCGGTGCTTTAATCGGGAGTTTTAAAAGGGACCCGTAGAGGAGACATTTCAGTTTTGGCACCAAAGCTAGCCATTCGACGGTTCGTTTTGCATGGTTTTCTATCAGGAAGCGAGGTATGAATATAAAAGGGACCATTGACGGCTTTGACCGCTTCCGGGACCTACGGATTGTCTCCGAGGAGCCCGTAGAGGGGAGATTTCAGTTTTGGCACCAAAGCTAGTCGTTAGACAGTTCTTTATTTATGGCTTCCAATCAAGAAGCGGGGTATGAATATAAAGTGGAATATTGACGCTTTTGACCGCTTCCATGACCTACGGATTGTCCCCGGGGAACCCGTAGAAGGGGACATTCCAGTTTTAGCGCCAAAACTAGTCATTCGACGGTTCATTTTTTTACGGTTCTCTATCAGGAAGTGAGGTAGAGTATAAAATGGACCTTTGACGGCTTTGACCACTTCCGGGACCTACGGATTGTCCCCGAGGGAAACCGTAGAGGGGACATTTAAGTTTTGGCTCAAAATCTAGCCATTCGACAGTTCTTTGTTCGTCGTTTTCGAATAACTTCTGGTCGTCGAGTGACTTATTTTGGCACTAAAACTGAAATGTTCCCTTCTACAGGCTCTCCTTGAGCAATATGTAGGCTCCGGAAGCGGTCAGAATCGTAAATAGTCCATCTTATGTTCAAACCTCGCTTCCTGATCGAAAACCATGAAAAACAACGGTCGAACGATTAGTTTCGGCAAAAACTGGAATGCCTTCTATAGGTTTCCCTGGGGCAGTTGGTAGATTCCAGAAGAGGTCAGAGTCTTCAATGGTCCATTTTATATGCATACTCCCAAGCAGCACAAATTGACCTCCCCACGATTAAGATTGGCATAGTAAGCCGTGCCACGCAGTTGACGTCTTTTTTGGTGGTTTAAAAAAATATGACTTTTCTAACTATATTCGGATGAAAATCGGCTGATCCCTTTTTTTGAACTCCCGGAGTGAAATCAAAAGACTTTGGTTATCGGT
The DNA here is from genome assembly GCF_024139115.2 of Armigeres subalbatus. Taxonomy (NCBI): domain Eukaryota; kingdom Metazoa; phylum Arthropoda; class Insecta; order Diptera; family Culicidae; genus Armigeres; species Armigeres subalbatus. The sequence continues at coordinate 351,196,295 of NC_085140.1, read as the reverse complement.
TATCCAGTCGTCGTCATACTAAGCCGATGTGTGAAGTTGTACCAGTAGGCAATTCGCTGATGGAGATGTAATCCGACGCTGAATTGCTGAGTGCCCAGCAAAAACGAGTTACAGTTGGAAAATTGATGCCTCTCATCGGAAGCAAAGACCAGGTGAACGCAGTGTGATAGCTGTTTAAAAATTCTTGACTGGACAGTTGGCGTTCGGCGTATTTTGGATGATCAATTTTTCAAGACCCTTCTAAATCTGTTGGATCCATTAAGTATCATTTTAATTCAATTGTTTGTGTTTTCTTCTACTATTTAATTTCATCACTTTTTCTTCTATATTTTTCCTCATTATTTACTAAGTAAGTGAAGTAAGCGTAAATGATGAAAAAAATTCTGGGGAGAATATAGTTTGAATGAATTTTCCTCACGTTTTCTTGAATTTATATTAGCAATGGTTCATGCTATGCTTCTTGAATAATTTTGGATTTAGATCATAAAACACCAGAACCTTTATTTGTTAATGGAAAACTGGAAGAACCTAAAAACAGTATTTTAGTTTGTATTTGAGGTTCTCGAAAAGTATATGTATATCTTAAAATCGCTGATAAACTTTAATTTTCATTTTCTTGTAGAGACTTTCTTCAGTATGACATTTTTCACCATAAAGCAAAGCAATATTGCAAGACTCGATGTGAAGGCACTAAAATCTTTGCTGAAATGAACCAATTCAAATAAGTCGGCGACAACAGCAGCCTTGAAATTTCCACAAATATGAACCCCATGAGGATCTTTGCAGACGCCATACCAGTCAGAATGGGGCATTGCAAATTATGTTGTCTTCCTGGATATCCATGGTGCGTCGTGTTCAAAACTGGAGCTTTTTGATAGTGGACGAACTAATCGGGTGAGCACGTTCCAGTTATTTATTTTGCTTCCTTTAATTGCTTTTAAAATATATAAATTCATCAAATTGAACAATAAATACGTACAGGGCATCGTTGCTGCTATTGCCGCGGATATTGTGGGAGTCCCAGATATCCGGTTCACGCTTTAGTTGGCAACGGTGGCTCTTCTCGGCCTTCTATTCCCTGAGTAGTTACTACGAATAAGGGCGTCCTTGTGAAGTTTTGCTGTTCCTGTTATGAACAACTAGTACATCATATTCCCTACACTTTCCGAAGAAACCTTTCTTGCTTCAGAAGTGAATCCTTTTTGTAGTACTAGCCTTTGTAACAAAAAGGGCACCATAACGGAGCATGAGATCTGATCAAATTATTCGTAGTACTACTTGACCAACACCCCCAGCTGGGTGAGGGGTAGAGGATGACACACACACACACACATACTCCCAAGCAGCACAAATTGTTTCACTACTGAACATTTCACTGTGTTGCAACTATTCGGAATGAAACAATCTTTGCGTATGTGCCACCAAATATAATTATTTTGCAACCTAAAAAGCGCAAGAGGTGGAGCTTACGGAAACATCCTTCGATTGCAGTAAAATTGCAATAATGTTACAAAATACTACAGCGGAAAAAAAAATAAAATAAAAAAATAAAACTGGATTCAATTTTCAATTTATGGATCTTGTGATTGATAGTCCTTCACTCTATCACAACACCATTCATCACTTCGAAGGGACTGCATGTTGACTCACAATAAAAACCATACGATTATGAAGTTTTGTACTCGGGTTTCCTGTTACTTGATTGCACCATCACAGGAAAAAATGTGAGTTGTCGAAACGTTGAACGATGCTAAATTAAACATGAAGACACATTCAACTTTTTTGCAGCTTAATTTAATCAAGAGCTGAAAGCCTCTTTAATAAAGAAGAAGAAAAAAAAAAAAGCTTAATTTAAACAAAGAATTAGGTTTGGAAAGACGCATTGAAGTTACATGGTAAAAAATATGCAACTTAAGATGATTTTGTTTCGTGTTTGCAACATGAAGTGCAGTATTCTTTGTTTGTTTGTTCCCAAATGCCAAACACGTACTTTGACACCGTTTTTGACACCTTGATGCAACTTTTTCGTGCTTTGATGTTTTTCCAATGCCTTTAATGAAACCGAATAGAAACAAGGTGCTTTTAGGAAGATGTTGCGTGTGCTACTTGGGCTGCGCTTCCTGATTGTAGTCGTGGCCGTGCGGTTAGCGACGTCTATCATCTAGACGCATGGGCTATGGAGTGTGGGTTCGCCCCGATAAGGAGGGAACTTTTTGTGATCGAAAAATTCTCCACCGGGTCACTGGGTGTTATGTGTCTCCTGTCCGTTGTCTTAGGTGTTAAGTGTTCAGTCTGTACGACCTCTGGTCGAAGACGGTGTTCCTGTCTTTTAAATACCATGAAAAACTAGCTGTCAAGTAACTTGTTTTGGCGCAAAAGCTGAAATGTCTCTTTCATCAGATTTTCTCGTAGCAATGCATAGGTTCCGGAAGTGATCAGTATCGCTAATATTCATTCCTTGCTTCTTGATCGAAAACCTTGAGAACAAAACCCTCGAATGACTTGTTCTGGCGCAGAACGTGAAACGTCCTCTTCTACAGGTTCCCCGGGAACAATCCATAGGTCCCGAAAGCGGACCAAGTCGTCAGTAATACATTTTACAATCATACCTCACTTTCTGATAGTCACTATGAGAAAAAGATTCGTCGTATGACTAGTTTTGACGCTAAATCCGAAAAGACCCCTTTTATAGGATCCTCGGGGAACAATCCGTAGGTCCCGGAAGCGGTCAGAGTCATTCAATGGTCAATTTTATATTCATAGCTCGCTTCCCGATCGAAAACCATGAGGAACGATTAGTCGAATGACTAGCTTTAGTGCTAAAACTAAAATGTCCCCTTCTACAGGTTCCCCGGGGGACAAACCGTAGATCCCGGAAGCGGTCATAGTCATCAATGGTCATATTCATACCTCGCTTCCTGATAGAAAACCATGAAAAACGAACCGCTGAATAACTAGCTTTGGTGCCAAAACTGAAATGTCCCCTCTACGGGTTCCCCGAGGGCACCCCAGCGACTTCAGAATCCGTCTTTTCGATTGGTTTTTCATTGAAGTTCATGGAATTCATTGCTCAACTTCGAATATATCTCAAACTCACAGGATTGAGAGACGAAAACTCCAAGAGAAAAAAAAACAACATTTCCTATTCGTAAAACGTTACAGGTTTATAATACATCCAGGTTTTTTTACACGGTTTAGTTTTAGTCGTTTAAGACCTTCAGCGTCAATGAAACAATAAGTTAACCCCACGGAAAAATCATAAAAAATTAAAGAAAATTCAGGGGGTATTTAAAAAGCTGTGAAAGTTTAGGTTGACCAAGAAATTAATGAATTCCAACCGTGTAAAAAAAACCTGGGTGTAGATTCAAGAATTGTTTCAAAATCGGAAAAGAATTGAGACAGAGTTTTGATTTATGTTTAAGTAACTGAATGAATCTATGCTTAAGTCATTTTAAGTTAAAACATAAAACATCGTTGAACTAATCTTATGTCAATCGTCACAATGTTATATGAAGAAATGAAAATGTCCTTAAACTTGCTATTTATTTTTACCACAGAGATGATCTATGGTTTTATTGGTTTCGTCCAACAAAATAAAACTATTATTCTATGATCTAAAAATAAAGAGAAAATTAAATTTATTGAATGATTAACTCACCTTTACCCTTACAAAATATTCAACAATTTCAACCTGCTTCCAACTAATGAAAATTAAACTGATACAGGCTTGTCGTTAGACGAGTATGTACTATTCCATTTAATTCCACTACTTTATTGTATCTTTGACAATACGTATTTGCAATAAATTGCATTCCTGTCCCATTGTTTACTATTGAAAATTGGCCATATCGGACTATGGGATCAACAATTTTGGTCAAAATACGATTCATATACAAAAAAACACGCTAAGAAATTCTCACTATTTTTTTTTAGTATATCTGATGTACGAGAAAGGCACAAACACCGCTAGGTGGATCATTCAGGGTTTTTTGTTAATGCTTTGTCAGTTTTACAATGTTTATGATAAATGATTTCAATTTTATAACTCTTGCTAGAGAAAAAACATTCATATATTGAACAAATCACTTTTACTTCTGACATTTTAACTTTCATTTTGAAGATAACGAGAGACTTTTTGAAAGTGAAGTGCAAAATATTTATTAGAATAAAAATTTTATATATAATGAATAATGTTTGATTTTTTTGTGTGCGGTTCCGGAACCCGTAGAGAAACCGAAATAGCGGTCAAAGCTAAGACCAAATCATTCGACTTGTTTATTTGAAATAGAAGAAAGATTAAAATTCTCAAAATATCTTCACCATAGACATTTGGACTTTGTGGTTGGTTTGTTATTATTTGACCAAATAACGAATAAAATTGTTCTCATTCTCATAATTCTTGATTTCGGACCATACCCCCCCCCCCCTTGAGGGCTGACCAACCGCACGCTACGGCGCTGCATACTACAGATTAGAGGCATCATAATTGTCCTACAATGTGATAACGTTGAAATTATGCATTTTAGTGCATTTTATGTGGTGTTCAAATTTTAAATAAAAAGTTCGAAATTTGAGTCAATTTTTTCTATGGGTGTTCGGCATTTGAGACAAAACTTGTCAGAGGAAAATCAATAAGCATTGATAGTTACAATCAATCAAATATGATTATCAAGCATTTATATGAAAGTTCTAACCTTTAGTTACCCGATGTTACAATTAATCTATTAACATTTTTTAGTTCATATGCCATAAAGACCTCCGAAGTTAAAATATGCTTGAGTGTTCGTAATATAAGTTCAAACGGTACATTGTCATATAAAACCGTTTGACATTGTCCCTTCGAATCGTGAAGTTGAAACCCTGAACATAGCCCATCCATCGAACCGACCGATAAAGGTCGAATAATGGAATAACAATGTTAACATTGATTTTCGTTCAACAAACGTGATTGACAAAACCGACGTATTGTGCGTCGCGTACATAATGCTACGAGCTGGCATGGAAGGCACAACAACATGATCGGCAAGGACACACTACGTTGCCGGAACCATTCCGGTGGGAAAGTTGTCACAAATGGGCATTATTATAATTAGATAATGTGCTCCACCAACAGGCTACTCTGCTGACCATACAGCAGGACCGATGGGAAGACCACGATAATAGGGATATTCGGCTCGTGACAGGTACATCAATGCCCACAATGTTGGTGTTGGTCATAAAACGCGCATTTTGATCGGACATAATACGTCCGTTATAGTCAAGCGACACAACAAACGAAAACATTGATGGTTCTAAGCAAAACGATTTTTTCAAAACTTCTAAACTTTCAAGTTCGACGGTACGGTAGGTTGGTAGGCAGGTTGAATGATGATTGTGCTTATCTAGATCGACTTAGATTTGATAGTCCTCTTGCTCTTCTTGGACTGAAACTGTCAGCGTTCAACAACCCGGGTAGAAACCCTGATATTGATAACAAAACATGATATTAACTTGTTTGAAATAAGAGCAAAAATAACTAGCGAAAATAACAAAAAAATGCACCGAAATATCATAAAAATATCGGATTTTGCTATTAACAAGAACAAACTAATAGCTCAAGATATTGATAAGTTCTTGTTAATAGCAAAACTTGATATTGTTATGATATTTGGTGCAATTTTTTGTTGTTTTTGTTTGTTATTTTTGCTCTTATTTCAAACAAGTTAATATCATGTTTTGTTATCAATTTCACGTTTTACTGTTGATGAGCCATTATCGTCTACCCGGGAAGTTTTGTTCCTGACATCTGCAATTGATGATCGAATCAGTGCGTTTAAGGACTTGTTTAATGTTGAACGAAAATTCGTTAGACAACGTCGTGATTTTGAATTTGTTTTATCGCAGTTTACAGGAGAAACAATAATCTACTTATATTTGTTGTATTGTCTTTGTTTTAGTGGCAATCAGTTCATTTAATTTTCATTTATTTAGTTTCCAACTAAACAGATAACACTGAATCAACAATTTGACGCCACAATACACGGCTCGAGGCAGCATCTCTTCATCCTCGAATGCGTCCCACGCTCGCCAAGTCGTTTTGCACCTGGTCTGCCTACCTCGCTCGCTGTGCTCGTACCTCAGGCAATCAGTTAAGAAGCGTTTATCAATCATCATTTTTCTCTAGTCTATAGCAGACATTAAAATTGATCAGTGCGTTTTTTAAGCAGCACAAATTTCGCACTCGTATCCCTGCCCTGTATTCAACTGAAATTACAATTAAACATTGCAACAATGTTTTATTTCAAGTGGTAGGGTAAATTACGGCTTTGGCAGGTTTTGTTCTATTATTGGCAGGGAGGTTTTCTATAACTAATTATGCTCAAATGTAGCCTAAACATTCTTTGCATATCAAAGAATATTGTGACAATAATAGAACAAAACCTGCCAAAGCCGTCATTTCCCCTAGTTGGTTTCGATTCGATATGTATGTATTCTGAATATTCTTACAGCTGCTCAAGATGCAAAACAAGTTTTAATTTTTCCAGCAAATACTTTTTTGACAAGTTGTTAGATGAAATTACCAAGGTAACGTAAAAGTATTCTAACATTCTAATTATGGCTTATATTTACTTTTATTGACCCTTATGAATATGCTGTATTTTTGGAGAAAGCAGAAATCACTATTTCACCAAAGCTTCGATGTAAACATTTTATTTTAACTTGTTCAATTTTTTTTAATAATTGTGAGCATCATTTTGTTACACAAATTGTCATACTGCAGACTGAAGATGAAGCCAGTCAGCTTTACAATTACTACATCAGATAACGCCAAATTCGAGCAACTGAAACATTGAATCCAGGCGACCGAATCGCTATCCAACGGGTACCCATTTTCCCTATCAATGAAAATTCGCGCATTGCTGATTAAATTTTCGCCGAATAGTCGTTATTAAAACTCTGGTGTTCTAATTAAACCAAATTAATGAACCGTCGTCGTCGTCGTCATTGGCGCCCGTTTCCGGGATACATTGTTGGTGGGTTGTCATGTTTGGATAGCCTTTGACTCGACCACCGACCGACCGCCAAAGCTGCGAGATGATGATGCGCGGGCGAAACGGGAATCGATCAACAGTTTAACTAGCGTTTAACGAACGTCATCGGGCAGCGATAAATTAAGCAACAAAGTTTTCGATCAAACACAACTCGACTGATAATTAAATCAGCTGCTAGAGAGGATCTAATTGAAACATCAGCGCCGCCACTTTAACTGCTGAAGGAGCCATAAATCAGCCATGCGACCGTTCTTGGCCGACCCGAAAAGTGCTCGATAAATTAATTTTCCGTTTAACATTTTGATGTCATTTAATCGATGTTCGACCGACGATGGCTGTTTCCGTCGGGCACGTGCTTCACGCAATGGTTGTACATATCCGAACAAGAGGATATGTTAATTTGATAAACATATTTGTCTCTTGAATGCCGATTGTTGAAAAAACATATAATTCGTCCGGAATGCTGATTGCGTTGAAGAATATTCCATTTAATGTTTTGCAAAAATAAAATGAATGACATTTGCTTGCATCGTGATCGGGTATTCAACCCCTTGCATATCAATTTAAGTACACTATTAATCAAAACACAAATACCACGCTTATGTTTTGCAGGCAGACATAAATCTTTGTTTCCCTCAGGAGATTCGGTGACATGTAGTTGGCTTACCGCTGGTTAGCCACCTAAATGCGTTCAGTTGTTTTGTTCGACCTAGCACGGTAGCTAATAGGGTAAACTGGGGTAATATGCACCCCCGGGGCAAAACGACCTTTTGGCTTTTTTAGCAGTGTTCCAGGAATATTTTCAAGAATGTTTACTACTGAGTTGATAGTTCGAGATCCGAACTACATGCTCTGTAGTAAATACTATCGAAAAACTGCCGAAAATGTACTCAAAAATGCCAAAGGGTCGTTTTGCCCCGGGGGTGCATATTACCCCAGTTTCCCCTATTGTTTAAAGTCATTGAAACGGTATACCATTTTCGTCAACATATTAATCATCCTCTGCAAGGTAGCATGGAGAATTTCAATTTAAAACGTATTGGTTCGTAATGCTCATTCAATCTCAGGAGCACATGATGCTCCCTCACGAAAACTTTCTGCGAGAAATCACTTTTCGGGAAAGAAAAACAGTTTTTCGTTCACTTTGATTGCCATGGGTAATTGTTCTGCAATATTTCTCGCAAAAGTGATTGAGAGGTAGAAGTGATGAAACGAAAAAGGAATTTCATCTAATTGGCACGATTTTCGTTTATTCTCCATAAACAGATTCTCCCTGGGCCCGAAAAAACGCTTGCTTTGGTCTCATCGAAATGAAAAGTAGGAACCCTATTAGGAACTACATGTACGTCGGGTCTCCAGTTAGCCTTGCATTCAACGTAGTAGGATTACCAATCCGTAGATGGCGAGTGCGATTCTCGGTCCGGTCCAGGATGTTTTCGGGTGGGAAACATTCTTGACGCTCTGGGCATAGTGTATCCATTGTTCTTGCCACGCAAACTACATATTCATGGATTGGCGGGCATAAAATTTTACAATTAATAACTGTGGAAATGCTAATAGAATACTAAGTTGAAAAGCGGAATGTTGAACCAGTTGGAATGTTGAGCCATAGAAGAAGAATAAGAAGAAGATAAACGTATAATAAAGTTTTAGATTCAATGTCAACAATCACGAAAAGTGGTAATCGAACCCACACTCCCACTATGGGGAAAGTGCTGGCCAAAAATCGAAAAATTGACTTGCTTTGAATGACGTGTCTTGTATACCATTTGAAAGAAGGATAATTCAAACCTAGATTCCCAAAACTTCAAAAAACCTTCTGTGATGAAAACTCATTGTGACACAGACATCAAACTTAGGAAAATTGTAAAAAATTGTAAAAAAAATGCATCTCAAACAAATGCAAATTTCTCAGCGAATAACGGTCCAATTTTGGAAATTAATACACCGTTGGAAAGATAATTGTCTAAGCTTTAAAATGGGTATGCTGTTGAGCTTACACGGTTGAC